>NW_023604861.1:62407635-62553974 GCF_014898055.3 Talpa occidentalis
CTACTTCTCCTCCTCCTTCCTTGGCTGATTAGTATCCCATTGTGGTTATATCATGGATATCTATCACAGTTTTTTTTTTTTTTTTCATTCATTCACCTGTGATGACCATTTGGGTTATTTCCAGTTTGGGTTAACAGAAACAAAGTTGCTCTGAATATGTGTCTATGCCTGCATGTCTTTATGTGAACATATGTTTTCTTTACTAGTAAATGTACCTAGGCTGACTTTTGTAGCATGTGTGTGTGTGTGTGTGTGTGTGTGTGTGTGTGTTTGGCTTTTTAACAAACACTAAACTGCTTTTCTAGGCTGTTGTCCTGCTTTCCTTTCCCACCAGTGACGTTCAAGAGCCCTGGTTCCTCCATGTCCTGGCCAGCGCAAGGCATGGCACCTTGCACCATTCTAATGTGGGTGGTCTAATAAGCGTTGTCAAGAAATCAGACAATCAGAACTTTCTAAAAAGCATCAGAATGTATTTCCATTGTCATTGTGTGCACTCACATTGCAAGGGGAGCGGGAGGCGGAAATTAAGCAGTGGAGACAAATCAGCTGTCCTTGAGGACTTTGGGTTCTAAAGGAAGGCCCTGAGTTCATGTAAAAGTGATAGTTATATACTCAAAACAGGTCCTTTCTATATCTGAATTACAACGTTTTAAATGTTTATTATTTGTCTAGTTCACAATGTAGGCAGTTAGGAAGAGCTTAATAAAACAGTTCTATGAATTTTACCAAATCCTAAGGCCACACTGCTTCTTGAACATTATCTAAATGTTAAATTGGATAAAAATCAGCTGAAATTTCTTATAGTCCTTTAATCTAGCTCTAAATATGTCATGCTTGTCTTTATCCCTTCCAACAGGGCACACCCAAACAGAAGAAAAACATAGAGGCTGAAAAAGAGAGACAGTGACAGTGAGAAACTGATAGGGTGACCATCTGGCCCAGTTTGCTGTGGACTGCCCCAGTTTTAGCACCAAGTGTCTTGCGCCTGCGAGTGTTCCACTTCAGTGTAAAGCAAGAATCAAATCAATAAAGCCTGAGGACTTGGATGGAAGAAAGGAAATGTCATGCAATCTCAGATTGGCTTAGAGAATATTTCTCATTTCTCCCTAAAAATGAGAAGTGTAACTTCACAAATAAACAATGTGGTATGTGTGGGAGTCATGCACAGAGCTAAAATTCATAAAGTAGGAAATGTTTCAGAGGCTCTCAGTGCAGTGAATAAACCGTGAGAACAGGGAAAGGCTAGAATGCATTAGGTTACTTGCCCCTGCCCACCCTGCTCCATCCTGGGCTCACTGCCTTCTCCTACCACTTTGGTTTGCCATTGCAGCTCAAATTGTGTCCTCCTGCACACATGTTCAAATTCTAACCCCAGTGGCCTGTGAATATGACCTTATTTAGAGATGGGGGGGGTCTTCGCTGAATCAATCAAGTTAAGATGAGGTCATACTGAACTGGGGTGCTCCCTTTTCCAACGACTGGTGTACTTACAGGAAGAGGGACATTTGGACACAGAGATACTGCCTTTTGGTTCTTTACTCAATTGTCTGTCTCCTCAGTGAGTCCATGCGTTAGTCTTGGGGGGCATAAACTATTTTGTTTCTCTAAACCACCAGTGCTTGGCATGGCCCACATGCACTGGGCACAGCTTGCCCCAACTTGCAAGAGCCGATTGTACTCATCTCCCCATTCTGTGTTCAGCAGCATCACGCTGGCAGCATGGTATCAGTCATGGTGAGTGTACTTGCATCACATAAATTTGTAAATGCTACAAATCAGAGCAAAACACTTAAAAATCAGACACTTACCACCACACCATCCAACCTTGTCCTTCCAGACTATAGCAATTTATTTTTCTTTGGATTTGTGGCTCTACAATAGCTTCAAAGTGGTCCTGATGGAAGCTAAGAGAAGGAGGCATCACAGAAACAGAAACTGGTGCCACAAGACCAGAGCCCAGAAGTAAGGGTAGAAATCATGACAGTCGTTAAACAAGCTACATTGAAAAGCAAAGTATCCGGAGACACAGATGGAGGAGCAGACCAGTTGGGGATGTGGAGATTAAGGGACATTGTAAAAAAAAAAAAGTCACAGGTGGGCCTCCCTGGTGGCACAGTGGTTGAGCCCTGGGCTGCGAGGCTACCCTCAGCCTCTGCAGTGCCGGTTCAATCCCCGGCCTCCTGGTGAGGATCCCACATGGCACGCAGAACTCTCGTGCTGCCCACTGCTCCCCTCAGCAGTGTACTTTGGTCCTTCTGCCTGTTCTGTTCCCCTCTCTGGCTCTGGTGGATTCTCTCACCCTCCCGCACTTCTGACTGTTCCCAGTGCTTGTATAAATAAATAAATAAATCTTTTAAAAAAAAAAAGTCACAGGTCTTTTCCAAATTGACCCAGTCAAAACAAATATAGAAAAATCCTTAGGCACCAACCCTAGAAATAATAAATTTAACAGCAATTAGCAATCCCACAAAGGAATGAACCCCTCCCGAAGAGAAGACTCTGTCAGTGCAGTTACCGCATGAGCAAGAGAAGAGGCAGCGATCCTGCCCGCCTATGACTGTGCAGGCTCTTCTTTTTTTTAATATTTTATTTTATATAATTCTTACATCATTTTTCATGTTTGTACAATGTATGCATTTTCATTTTGGTTGTATTCCCCATACAATTCCCACCCCCCTTGTTTTGGCCCTAATCCCTTCTCTCCTTCTCCTCCCCACCCCCATAAAGAGTAGTGTGTCTCTGGTTTATAGTTACTTCTTGATTTTGATTTTTTTCTTTATTGTAATTAGTCTTTTTCCTGGTCCCCTATTTAGGTTTTCTAAATTCCTGCTATGAGTGAGACCATCCGGTATTTTTCTTTTTTCTTTCTGGCTTATTGTGCAGCCTCTTCTAACAAATCTGTCCTTTTCAGGGGCAGCTCTTTCTGCTGGCTTGTGTCTGTGCAAGCATCCTTTACTTTCCTTTTTATAATTAACCTGCTCTTTTGAATATAACTAAACATCTCTGCCTCATGGAGAAATTTTCACTGCTTGCCACTGAAAGGGGAACTCTGGTGAAACTTTTTCCGGAGTTGGGTCTCTGAATCCAACACCAAACTGACATCAGTCCCATTACAAAAGGATGATGATGATGATAGTGATCCCTGACATTTTTTTAAAGCTCTACCCTTAATCATTAGCTATTCTTATTTGAACTATCAATAAAATTGTGAAGTGAGCCATGAAGAATATTGAAACATCTGTTTTAATGGAGACTTTGTCAAGGATGCCAGAGTCAACAACCGTCACTATAAGGGAAAGACCCTTCTGGGGCATGATGGGAGGAAAAGGAGGGACTTTCCTCCAGTCTCTCATAGAGGATTCCTGGTCTTATACACCTGGAAATATATTTTTTGTCCTTTTTCTCAACTGTTCTTAATTTTTGAAGTCCAAGAACCAGCACTGGCTGCTGTTAGGCTAAGTGAGACTCTCAGAATGCGTGCTTGAACAGGAAAGGGCTCATGTTGAATGTATGAAAAGGGAGGCATGAAGTAGGCTGAGAGCTGTCACCTCCCCTCTTTTGTTTGATTCTGTAGCTTTCAATGATCATGTTCTGAAAGGTCTAATCTTATCAGGAGATTCTATAGTAGGCTATTAACAAATGTGTTCCAGAGTGTGTGGAGGTTGAGGGCCTTTTTCCCCACATTGCCTGTCTCCAGCAGCCATCCTAAGGCAAGAAAAATGAATCCTGTGCTAGTCCCTGACTTGATGTGCTTCAAGTAGTGTGGTGTACATCATGGTGAAGCCTCCCCGCCAGATCTGAAGCTGCTTTGGGGAAAAGAAAATTAGCTCAGGAAATGAAATCATGTGTCTAAATGGAGACTTTTCTCACCCTGTGCCTGGCTCTGACCTCCAGGATCAAGGCTGACCCCACTTGGAGCCATGTTCTCTGATGGGCTCTGCCAACCCTGGTCTTGTCTTGACAGTGGTTAGGTACTTCAGTCCCCTAAGGACTGGGCTGTTGCTTATCTTTCCAGTTTTCCCATGTGGCTAAATTTTTGGTCCTGAGCCTTGTTCAACAGATGGGACTTAATCTTAGGCCTCATTGCTGCTTTATTTCTGCACTTGGAAACTCCTTCCACATTTCTTGTAACCATGTCTCAACTCATGGTCTTTCTAATTGCTTTGCCTCTAGAAGAATATCAAGAGCATTTTTGAGCATTGCCTCCTTCCAAAGCCAGTCTACTATCCTTTCTTTCTTTTTTTTTTTATTAAAAGATTCATTTATTTTCATACAAGAACTGGGGTATAAGCCAGATGTGCGGGAGGGTGAGATGATTCACCAGAGACAGAGAGGGGAACAGAACGGGCAGACTGAAGAAATACACTGCTGAGGGGAACAGCAGGCAAGACAGGAGGGCCTGCTTCGCCACCTGCCAGGATTGAACCTGCGCTGCAGAGGCTGCAGACAGCTTCACAGTGTGGCGCTTAACTGCCTGTGCCACCAGGGAGGCCCCTACTATCCTTTCTTATATCCAAATAGTAGAGTATGGAATGACCTGTTTGGTTGTATAATTACTTAGCATCTATATCTCCTGCTCCTTTACTACTTCTTAGAATATTAGTTCCAGGAAGGCAGGGATTATCTGGATTTCCAATCCCTAAAGTATCATCTGGTTCATAGTAGGCTCTCAAGTAAGTATTTGAATGAAACCTGCTTAGGCTAACCTGCTTTGTGACTCTGTTGCTTCTCATATTGCCTTCATCTGGGACCCCAAATGCTGCTGCCATAAGATGATGTTAGTTTTGAGTTCCTCCCTATCTCTCCCTCTAGGCCAGCTGGCCCCTGACTGGAAACTAAGTGTCACATCTCCTGAGCTCTTAGTTTCCATTCTGAAAGTTAGCCAGTATTTATAGCTTTCCCGACCTCTGTCTATTTTTGACTCATAATCTTGCTCTTACCATCAGTAGTTCTGCCTGCTTGATCTTTGGCTCCCACTGAGACCTCTGTGCTCCCCCATCCTTCCTGCTCCCTTTGACACTCATCAAGATATGTTCTTTTTCTTGACTAACGTGAATAATGCTGCCATGAGCTTAGTGTGCAGAAAAGATTTTTTTCTAAATCTTTTCATATTCATGTTTACACATTCTCCAAATAAATACCAAAGAGTGGTATTGCTTAATTATATGGTATTTACATTTTAATTTTTAAAGGGCTCCCCATACCATTTTGCAATGAGGCGTCACCTATTTACATTCCTAGCAACAGTGGATGAGAGTGCTTTTTTCTCCACACCCTCACCAACACTTTGATGATCCTCAAGAAATTTTGGTTGTATTATCATTTATGTTGGTCACTGAAATGTGTTCAAGTACATTAGAACTCAATTAAATTTGGTAAAAAAAAAAAATAAAACAGAGCCACATGCATATCACCTGACTTAGGGGAACTGTGCTGCTTTTAGAAGAATGTCCAGTAACACTTTTGTGAGCATTTTCCAAAGCACTGGAAAATGTGGTGTCTCTCCTTGCTGGCATCAAAGGCTAAGGGGTTGCTAGCCTGAGGGGGTTGCCATGTTGAAAAGACTAAGGTGAACAGTTTCTTCAGGAAGTATCAATGGGTAGGCTAAGGGACTCTGAAAAGATAAGAAAGCTCAGGAGCAAGCCCTGGAGGCATGCCAGTCATCCAGACTTGAAGACATGGAGAGGCCCAGACTGTGGACACTGTTCTTGGCCTCCAAAGAAAGAAGAAGCTTACAGTAGTCAGTCTCCAAGGAGAAGCCGAAGAGATTTGCAGGTGACCTGGGAGCTAAATCAGCAGGTCACCTACAGTCTTGGTGTTGTGCAGAGAAAGAGAGCAAAGGCCTGGCCTAGTAGCTCCCTGAATTGTTGTTGTTGGTGTGGGCCAAAAACTCACAAAGTGTTGTTTGTAGGATTGTCTTCCATCGTCTCTGCTGATGTCTGTTCCAGCGTCCATTGTTGTTTAACTAGACCTTTGGACTGTAGCTGAGGGCTGTTGCTGCACATTTCCCTGGCCTCTTCTGTGAACACCTTCTGCTGGCCTAGCACCTTGATTGGATCCTGGCTCGTGGCTGCCACTTGCTGGCTGCCATGCCTCCAGGTGATCTTTGGCCAGAAAATTTCATCTCGAATGAACAATCTTTTCCTTGGGACTTCTGAATATTGTGGACTCTAGGGTGAGGTAACCTGCCACTTGTGGCTGTGGTAACTCTTTGTTCCCCCTATTTGTTAAAGAATCCCCAGTCTTGTTGTTTTCTAAACTTGAGTGGTCTTGCAGTTGTGCACTCCAGTGAAGAACTTACAACAGTGACCTGACATCTCTTGGGCACTGTCATTGGAGGCCATTAGTACCCACAGAGCCTGTGGCAGGCTTTCAGGTCACCAATTCACATGGGCATGGTAGCCTTACATCCTGGATTTTCCAGATAAATGTGATTTAATTCAATTGTTTTATTTCTAATAAGAGAAAATTAATAAATGTTTAAATAAATTTTGTACAATTTTTATAACTTTGGAATAATTAAAAATCAAAAATATCCTTTATCAGACATTTTTATCTTGATTTTTGTTTCAGAAATACTACCACCAATCTTCTCTTGGACTCCAACCTCTCTTGAACTCCAAAATAAGCTTTTTCCCCTCTTCTTTCTGCTTTTTAAGAGCCTAGGTGTTTACCTTTGAGACTGAGAATAAAGACAGATACTCTGAAGATTCTGCTGCTGCAGTGTGATTCTATTACCAGTCAGGGTGTGGGGTACCCCAGAACCTCCAAACCTGCCTGCTCTAGATAGGTTCTGCCATCTACTGCATCAAGACAAAACATACTCTAGTGTATAAGACCTTTAATGGAAAGGAACTTTAATATAATTAGTGTGCAACAAAGAGAAGAAAGGGGAAAGGATAGACAGAGTAGTTTCATAAGAAACACCCAAAGTTACCCATCCCCTTGTGGGATTGTAACAGGGTGGGCCCCAGGAAAGGGCGGGTTCCAGGTTTCCTGCCCCACCCAAGGGAGGGTAGAGAGGAGCAGGGAGAGAAAAGGCTGCAGAGGAGACTGAGGATGGAAGGAAGCAGGATGGAGCCAGAAAGAGACCTGGAGGGGGCACATGAAGAAGAGAGACACATGAAGAAACTGTGCTTGCCTTTTGGTCGTGAACTGGGTGACAGAGATGTGGGTGAGAGACCAGTGGGGAGCTGACAATGGTGGTTTTTGTCTTGATTTTGATTTTGCTCTTTTCCCTCCAGACTTGTCTGGTTGTTTCTGACCCTTTTCTGTGGGCCACTACTGGAAGATGCTTTAGACTTGTGGCAGGTTTTGGAGCCTTGCTCTGGGCCAATCCCACTTGGATGGACTTTTACCCAGGAGGGGAGAGGTAACTCTGGGTGCTTGATTTGGAAACTTTATTCTTTTTCTTTTCTGTATTGTTCACAAATTGTATTAAAGTTCCTTCCCACTACAGTCTAATTTGTTTTGTGTTGATGTGGCAGATGGCAGAACCTATTTAGAGCAGGCAGGTTTGCGGGATCTGGGGTGCCACTCTCCCTGCCCTGTAACAGGCTGAGGCAAACAGGGTTGGCCCAAAGCAGTATTGCTGAGGCCTGAAAGCCTGCCACAGTCTAAGGCACCTTTTTGTAGGGACCCATAAGAAAGAGGCAGAAGGGGCCAGACAAGTCTGGAAGGAAAAGAGCAAAATCAAAATCAAGATAGAGCTGCCATTGTTAACCTCCCCACAGGTCTCTCACCCATGTCTGTTTCAAGTGTCTTCTTCATGGTCCCAAGTCCCTGGTACAGTCCAATGTGAGAAGCAAGCACAGCTTCTTCACAACTCTCTCTGCTCCATGTGCTTCCTCCAGGTCTCCTCCTTGCTCTCCATCCTCCTTCTTCCTTCTCCTTGTCTCTTCTCCAGTTTCTCTTCCTCCCTGCTCAGCTCCACCTTCCTTGGGTGGGACAGGGAACCTGGAACATCCCCTTTCCCTGGGGATCACTGTGCTAGAACTCAAAGTAAGTCTGAAACCCTGATAGGAGGACCTTTCATGAGGACAGCTGTGGTGGATGTATTTTTGTATCTGGATAGGTAGAGGAAAAGAGGAATGAATGTTCAACTTATGCAATATGATTCAGTTCCTCTTGGTAGTGGTGGTGTGCTGAAAAAATATTGTTATTACCTGGATATCCCTAAAAAAAAAACAGGCCATGGGTTGTAGGGGAAAAGCATATCGTTACAGGCTAAAGAGAAATCGCTAGAAGCACTCCAGAGGTGGAGAGAAGCACACAGAACTGGAACTTTAACTTTGAAGTCACTTTTTGGTCACTCACTGTCCCAATGAGTTAATCTAATAGGGTGGGGGAAGGAGTGATATGCTATTTTATCAAGATGACACCCACATTTTTGTTCCATGCGCTCTTGAAGCTGGTGTGCACTATTAATCTAGCCCTTGAACCACCACAGTTTCTTGTCCCACAAAGCCATAAAAAGGAATTTGCAGACTTTTTAGATAAGTAGGCAGAGAGAAGCAAACTTTGTTCAAGAAAGCAAAGAACAGCTTATTCAAAGGAAGAAAGCAAGGACTCCCACGTGTGCTGTACTTGGGAGGGGTAAAGAGCCTCTAGGGAATATTTATTTATTTATTTAAAGATTTATTTATTTATGCACACAGGACCTTGGGTGTAGACCAGAGGTGAGCGGGTGGGGAGGTGAGAGGATTCAGCAGAGGGAGTAGGGAACATAACAGGTAGACTGACTGATATACAGTGCTGAGGGGAACAGCAGGGAAATAGGAAAATTCTGCTGCACCATGTGGGTTGCTCCCTGGCCAGCTGGGGATCCAATTCTTTTTTGTTTTTGTTTTTGTTGTAGCTGTATTAGGGGGAAAGGATGTCCTGAGCTAACTCTATGCAGGCTTTGTGGACTTCACCCCCTCCAGACCAAAGCCATCAAGACACTGGAAATGACAAATCCCATCATCACCAAAGGGAGGGTTGCTGGGACCTGAGGGCGGAGTTAAGCTGCCAGGTTTGGTATAAATCCAGGCACGTGGGCCTTGAGTTGTGCTCTCTTGGCCTCCATCTCTTGGCTCTTCACCAGCTCTCAGTGTGCCATTGGGATTCCAGGTCAGCGGAATGAGTAGGATACATTTGGGACTTTATCTCTCTCTTTTCTCCTTGAATTGTACATTTCCTCATTCCCTTTCCCTTGTAAATAAACCTTTTTATTAACCTTTTGTGTGTGCCTGCAGTTGAGCATCAATAAGTCCCTTTTAAGCATGCAGGTGAGGACCCACAGTCAGGCAACCCGTTTTATATCGGGGTTGCCCTGCAACAGTTGTTTATTTTTTTTTTACATTATTGTTCATTTTTAAACAATATTTGCTCCCCACCCTAACCAGGTATAGTCCCCATAGAATTTCCTTCCCCAATGCACCAGTGCACCATCACCTGTGCTTCTCCCTACCTCCCTCTCATCCCGCTCCGTCCTCCTCCCCCCTGTATCCCTATGTTTATTACAGCACTATTTATAGTAGGTAAAATCTGGGGATGGAACTCTTGCTACAATGGCTGGGTATAGATTGATGGTGCCGTGTCTTTAACCCCTGCACCACCAGGGAGGCCCTCTAGGGAATATTTAAAACCTTTTTTCTTGATTCTAAAATTTCATCATCCTATTTTGTGATTGGCTATTTCTCCTAGTGGCCATACTCCTTTAGGCAGATATGCCCATTTTCCCAACTCTTATCTTAGAGTTTACCTCCCCTGTCCAAGGTCTCCTAAAATTCACTGTTCCTGTTAGCCTTAAATTGTAGCCTTTTTTTTTTAATTATTTATGCATATAAGAACTGGGACGTAAGTCAGAGGTGCAGGGGGGTAATTTTAGCCTTAAAGTTTACTGCCCCCCATTAGCCCTCCAGGATTTCTGACCTCATTTCTGGAGTATGTTTTGGTTCCTACTTATTAGGTAATTTGCTGTCCTTTTCTCAGAAGCCTCTTCAACTCTCCTGAAGCCCCTGCCTGTACTATTCCTGAAGCTGACTACTTTTACCTAACTGCCCTGGGGCTCACTCCTTTCTGTTTTGGAAGGATGAGAGAAATTACTCAAGTTGAAGTATTTTAGAAGAAAAGACATTTATTCTAGTACACTTGTAATAAGAACTCTACTTTGATAAAAAGTTATTCAAGTTCATGAATGTTTGCTGTGTCCTCACTTTGTAGTAGTCTGTGTCTACCATAAATTGAATAACTCAGTGCAAGAAGCAGCATTTAGAGGGAAAGAGTTATGGCTGGAAGTAGATTGGTGTGCAAATGAATTGGAAGGGAAGTGAAGACATGTAATAGAGTGGGATCGACTGTGATTATCCTGAAGAAATGCAAAGAAAAGGTTTAGGTTGTATTATTATTATTAATGGTTGTTGAATGTGGTTGTTGAATGTGGTTACCTCTTTAATCTCGCCAAAGTCTTATCATTGGAAGGTAAGTCTGTTGTTAAGATGGAATGAAAACTTATCATCATTCATATCCTTTCTTCTCAAGATCACCTTCACCACCACCACTGTGATAATCAAGGTATGTCAGCACCTGCCATGTATAGTGCTACATATGTGCCGCTTTACTAAACCTTCACAGCTTCTCTATAAAGTATGGATTTTGGTAATGATAGCTCTCATATAGTTTTTCATGTGCTAGACACCGTGATAAATGCTTTACATTTATCATCTCCTTTGTACTACACAATAGTATGTATATATGCTATACTTACAAAACAAAACTAGAAGAGTCCTGGGTTTCTCTGCAACATCAATTTAAAGGAAGCTCATTTATTTATCTATAGCCTTCCTTTACATTCTTAAACTATTCAAACCAAGGCATAATTGTCTTTTATGAAGAATTTGATATTTTTGGCTGGATGTTAAACTCAAGAAATGGAAAAATCAACCCCACTACAGTTAGCAGAAAAAACACATTTCAAACCCTATTTTGTAACTAAGCACATGGAGAACAAGATGAGACAGAAAGTTCTGAGCTGAAAGTGCAGAAAGTCTGAGTAATGGTCCTGAACAAATGCAGTACTCAGAATGAGTGACCAAGGGCATTGCCACAATGTTCTCTGCCTGGGCAATTAGGTCATTCCAAGAAAACACACAGCTATTCCAGGATGGAAAAGAGTACTGTGTGTGTCCTGCAGCTGCCCTCTCGCCTTCTTGCAGCTCTGAGAAAATCAGCGGTGGATACTCACAAGTAATTCTGTTTAGGACTTTGCTACTCAAAGTGTGGTCTGTGGCTCAGCAGCCCTGACATTGTTAACAGGGTAGGAAGAGGGAGAGGGGCACGCCAGAACCCCCAATCCTTCCTGCTCTAATAAGTTCTGCTATCTGCCGCGTCAAGACAAAACATCCTCTAGTGAGTAAGACCTTTAAGGGAAAGGAACTTTAATACAATTAGTGTGCAAAAAGAGAAGGGTGAGCCTCCCTAGTGGCGCAGGGGTTAAGACATCCCTATCAAGCTACTGCCAGCCACTACAGCATGAATTCGATCCCCTGCCGGCCAGGGAGATACCCACAGCAGACCTGGCACAGCAGACCTCTCCTGTCTCGCCCGCTGCTCCCCTCAGCATTGTATTTCAGTTAATCCACCTGTTCTGCTCCCCACTCTGTCTCTGTTGAATCTTCTCACCCCCTTGGCTTACACCTCAGTTCTTGTATGCATAAATCAATAAATTTTTAAAAAAAAAGAGAGAAGGGAAAGGATACAGTTCCAAATCCATAACCTGAATTTACCTGTCCCTTTATGGGTAAATGTTCAGCCAAACAGGTTGGTCCAAAGCAGGGCCACTGAAGCTTGAAAGCCTGCCACAAGTGACAGAAATGGCCAGACAAGTCTGCAAGGAAAAGAGCAAAATCAAAATCAAGATCAAAGCTGCCATTATTAACCCCTCCCCCCAGGTCTCTCACCCACATCTGTTTCAACTAGTCCAGGCCCAAGAAGTTAGTGCATCTTCTTCACATGTCTCTATGCTCCATGTGCCTCCTCCAGGTCTTCTTCTGGCTCTCCATTCTTCTTCCTTCCTTTCCCAGTCTCCTCTACATCTTCTTCTCCTTTGCATGGGGCATGGAACCTGGAACCTCCCTTTTTCCTGGGAACCATCCAGTTAGAACATCACTTAGAAGAATGTTGCATCACTGGTAACTACAGATGAACTCAAGAACTATGAGGTCAGAATCCCCATTTTGTCAAACTGAAGAGGCCGCTACCACTAGTAGGCCACCAAGCTGACCATGGGCCATTGTCAGAACCCTCCTTGTCCCCATGTCAGATACATGCAGCTGCTCCCATGGTCTGTGTGTTTGGAGCCCAGCTCCAGCCTCCTGTCCTCACTCTGGCCTCTTCTATCGGAGTTAAGCTTACCTTAGCAAGAAACGCCAGCCAGACTCTTTTTGCTTTGTCTGTTGCGCATATTTCTGTTGACTGAAAAAGCTATGTTTTAAAGCCAAAGAAATATAGCACCAATTGGGAACAGTGAAAATTTAAAAAGAGAAAGAAAAGATCTCACTCACAGGGACCCAGTGATTGTGAATGAGCCCGAAGTCAGTGCCTTAGCTGGGCATGCAGCTCAATTCCAGAAGCACATTTCTCCCAGCAAGATTCTTGAGTCAGCAACTGTTGCATTTTTCAAGGGACCTTTTTATTTATACTTGGTTTGACTCTGTCGGCAGCTCCAGTGCCAGAGAATGACAACAGGGCCTCTTGGGAGTCCTCCTCAGCTGACCAAATGTTGTCATGCATTGATGTGCTCTACTCGTCTTTTCTCCTTCAGATAGGCTAGTGTGTAGCTCTGTACACAACATGGGTGTCAGCCTGCATTTCCAAGAATGTCACGAGCTCCTTTACTGGCCAAAGTGTTCCCATATGCCTTAGAGCAGAAATGAAGCTTCCTCTTGAATGAGAGAACTGTGAGCTAGGACTAGGATTAGGCATTGATATTTAAATTGAATTCACATTTTTCTTGTAAGTAGGACAGAGCTGGTTATTATCATCACAAATTGTCTGTTGCTTAAGTCCATATAATTACCAATTTCTTGATATTAGAGGCTCATAAACCAATTAGAGAGAGAGAATGAATTCTTAAAGTTTTCAAGCTGTCAAACATACTCTGTCTTATCAAAATTCATTCATTCAACAAATACTTTTAGGAACCATTATTATGCTGAAAGCACTTTGATGATTACAGTGAACAAACAGACATATTGCATTATAAGTGCAGAAACTGCATTTCATCAGTGCAGCCTAAATCACTCAGTCTCTTGGGGTCTGTACTAGTTTCCTATTACCATAATAGTATCAATTATCCCACTATATAGCAATCAGAGTTTCCTATTGCAGCTTTGTATTGCCACAAATTTAGTGGCTTAAAACAATACAAATTTATTGTCTCACATCTCCTGAGATCAGCAGTCTCAAGTGGGTTTCACTGGTATAGAAGCAAGGTGTGGGCAGGGCTGCACTCCTTCTGGAGGCACCATGGATCAACCCATTTTCTTGTCTATTCCAGCTTCTAGAGGCTACCTACATTCTTCAACTCATAAACTCCTTTCATCTTTTTTTTTTTTTAAAGGAGTGCCTTTTTTTAAAAAAAAGGTTTATTTATTTATTGATGCAATGGCTGGGGTACAGGCCAGAGGCGCGGAAGGGCGAGAGGATTCACCAGAGACATAGTGGGGAGCAGAGCCTGGCCGGCCGGGAATTGAGCCTGTGTTGCTAGAGGCTGCAGACAGCTTCACAGCGCTGTGCTCAACCCACTGTGCCACTGGGGAGGCCCCTCCTTTCATTTTGAATGCCAGAAAAAGCTGGTCAAATCTTTGTTACATCATATCACTCTGATGCCTGTTTCCCTCTTTTACTTACAAGGGCCCTTAAGATTACATTGGATCCATGTGGCTCATGTAGGATCATCTCCTCATCTCATGGTGAGCTGATTAGCAACCTCAATTCTACCTGCAACCTAAACCATCCCTCTAACATAACATAATTACAGGTTTTGGGGATAAGGACATGGACATCTTTGGGACATTATTCTGCTTATCACAGAATCTATTTAATTTGACCAAACTCACTGGATATTAAGATAAAAGCAGAAATGAAAATTCATTACTGTTTATTATGTAAAGTAAACTCGGGGCAAGGGGAGTAGATTGGGAACACCCACCCATATTGACTGGTCAGCATTTTCTCTCTTCACAGCTGAATTGACACAGAAGTCAAATTTTTAAATAAGAGACAGCTTGGTGAGCATGAAATCAGAGCATCAAATCAAACAAAATGATTTTCATGATGGATAAAATGAATCAGCGAGAGAAGCTATTGGTTGGGTCTATTTAAGTTATATAGATAGAACGTTCATTCACACCTTGGAGCAAAGTACCCACTGGTATTCATTATACTGGTACATCAACATTTTTTAACTTAACATGACAAATCAAATTATTGAGAAATTCATTTGTAATTTTTTTAAGTGTGAATATTTATTTATTTTTTTTAAATATATATTTTTTTATTTTTATATTCCCCACACAATTGCGACCCCCTTATTTTGACCCCAATCCTCCCCTCCCCGCCCCCCACCCCCCATAGAGTGTCTCTGGTTCATAGTTGTTTGTTGATTTTGATTTTCACTTTCTTATAGTTATTCTTTTTCCTGGTCCCTTATTTCATTTGTAATTTGTTGTTACTGATCATTCATTGAGAAATTCATTTGGAAAAATCCAAATGCATGAGACCATTTTTCTCTCACCTCCTTGAAGAAGGCCAGCATGGCTGTGACATGCCTCCCTTCCTCACCTCACACCTGCACTCCCATACCCCCACCTCTGCAGAATTGAGAGATTTTTGTATTTAGCTCAGTTGTGGTTCTGTGGTATGAGAAGCAAGAAGGTAGGTGTAGGGTAAAGAAAATATCAGGCTTTTCTGCCCTTCCGCCATCAGGATAGATGATGGATCCTTGTCCTGAATGCATGCCTGATGGCGGGCACCTGGAATAGGGTGTGGGCATAGGTAGATGGGATTCAGCTGAGCTAAGACTGTGCTTTTAAGGGTGGCGTCACGGGGGGACGCCAGCAGCCCCAGCCAGCAGCAGCAGAACCTGAAGGAGAAGCCGACGCAGAAGCAGAGAATACCAGAGAGCCCAGATAGAGTAAAGACTTGCTGGGGGCTGGGAGGCCTGCCAGCCTCCCAGCCCCCAGCCAGCACCCCTGCCTGCCATATGCCTGGTGAACCCCAAATAAAAAACCTGCAAAACTACTGAGGACTCTGACTCCTCCTTTACCCGATCTGCATGGGATCAGAAAACCTGCACCTGTGCCCATGTCCTGCCTTTACAGTAGGGGTTGCCTGAGAGAGAAGTTGCTTTTTCAAATACGAGTAAGGGAGAATGATTTTTTTTTTTAAATGAGAAGAGTGGAGAGGGTCTGAGAGAGAGGGCCATTGTCTCTGACAGGGTAGTGTGCAGATGCTGAAACTGAATCTGAGACCCTGGTAAAGACTTCCTCACTCATATTTGGCATTGAGTGCTAGAACTACCCTAGTTCACACAGACAGAAAACAAAGATCTCTGAAGTGACTATGATGGAACATGGTCCTGGGTGTTACATAAACATGTGGACTCTTAGGGAGCTATAGGGAGGGGTAAGGCTTGCAACTTACAGCAGATTTAGTTTCTTGCCACTAATTCAAGTAGGAAACCAAATCAACTTAACTTGATTTAGAATAAGATTTAGAAAAAAAAAGTAATCTCTCTCTCTCTCTCTCTTTCTCTCTCTCTCTCTCTCTCCCTCTCTCTCTCCCTCTCTCTCAGTACTAGGGTGGTGGAGAAAAATTCCTACCTGTTTCATAGGATTTCACCTAGGTGTTTCATTCTGTACTTATTAAACAGCGATCTAAAAATGACTTGGGGAGAGCCTCCCTGGTGGCACCGTGGGTTGAGTGCAGTGCTGTGAAGCTGCCTGCAGCCTCTGCAGCATGGGTTCGATTCCCGGCCCAGGGAGATTCCCATATGGTGAGGCAGACCTCTCCTGTCTGGCCCACTGCTCCCCTCAGCAGTGCTTTTGGTCTGTCTGCCTGTTCTCTTCCCGCACTCTGTCTCTGGTGAATCCTCTTACCCTCCCGCGCCTCTGGCCTATATCCCAGCTATTGTGTAAATAAAAAATAAATCTTTAAAAAAATTGAAAATGACTTGGGGAATTGTCTACAGTGGGCTGGAAGGCTACCACAAACACTAATGGCACTGAAGTACCAGTACAGCTGTGACAAGTATAAGATGCTGTTGATAGCTTGAGATACAAAGGTAGGGAAATATAAAGAATGTTCCCAGAGCAATTTATGGGCCATCATGGATCTTAGGGTAATTAAACAGGAGAGAAGTGAATGAAAATTTAGTTAAGAACACAGTAAAGAGCACTTTAAATGCTAGATCAGTAAACTGAATTTTGAAAGATTTATTTATTTATTTATACAAGCACTGGGTACAGTCAGAAGCGCGGGAGGGTGAGAGAATTCACCAGAGCCAGAGGGGAGAGCAGAGCAGGCAGACTGATGAAGTACACTGCTGAGGGGAGCAGCGGGTGGCAGGAGAAGTCAACGCGCGACATGTGGGACCCTCGCCCTGGGCCAGGGATCGAACCGGTGCTGCAGAGGCTGCAGGCAGCTTCGCAACCCAGCGCTCAACCACTGCGCCACCGGGGAGGCCCACTAAACTGAATTTTGGACACATAAGCTGTCCCAAATATTTGGTTAAAGTCGCCCTCTTCTGTGTGAGGACATCCAAATCTTATCCCACAAGCCATGTGAGCAGTTAGAAAGGTTATGATGAAACAACTGAAGCAAGTGAATACTGAGCATGGAGTGGGGTTTGGGGGGATTCAGAAATCAGGTCTCTGGGACCACAATCTAGCAGGCCAGACAATATAAACAACTTATATTTTTAGTTCTAATGGCAGGTTACTGTTTATCATTGCACTGAAGTGAGACCCCAACTTTGTTATGTGTAACACATTTTCCATCACAAAAATAGACCACAGAACAGGAGCAGCTTCTGGTTCTACTTGCTCAGCCAAGGGCTTCTTCAAAGAAGAGAAGTGGGAACTGTGTAATGAAGTGAGACAGGAGGACTAAGGCCAAGTTTTCCTTATTATCTGTCAGGGCAAGAGCTCCTGTCCCTCATGCTGTTGTCTCCAGGAAGACTGGAAGACCCTGGCATCAGGGGTTGCCTGAAGCTGCCGGGCTTTTGTGTCTGGCATCCTGACTGACTGGAAGTAAACAGCACACTCATCTGTGGCCACAACACTGTTTTGACTTTCTGTGTCTCTTAAAGGCAAAGAGCTCCTTTTATTACAGGGCAGGGTAAGCGGCATCCCAGAACCCCCAACCGGCCCTCTCTAAATAGGTTTTGCCATCCGTTGCAGCAAGACAAATCATACTCTAGTGTGTAAGACCTTTATGAAAAGGAACTTTAATACAATTGGTTTGCAACAAAGACAAGAGAAAGAATAAAGTTTCCTAATCAAGCACCAGAAGTTACCCATCCCCTCATGGGTAAATGCACAGCCAAACAAGACTGGCCCAAAGCAGGGCCACTGAGGCCTGAAAGCCTGCCACAAGTCTAAGGCACCTCCTGGTGGGGACCCATAGGAAAGGGGCAGAAGGGGCCCAGCACCTCTGGGACAGAAGGAGCAAAATCAAAATCAAGATTAAGAACTGCCACTGTTATAACTATAAGAAAGTGAAAATTAAAATCAACAAAAAACTATGAACCAGAGACAGTTTTTGGGGGGGGGGGGGCGGGAGGGGAGGGATTGGGGTCAGAATGGGGGGGTTGCAAATGTATGGGGAATATAAAAATAAAATTTATTATTTAAAAAAAAAAAAAAAAAAGAACTGCCACTGTTAACCTCCCCGCAGGTCTCACACCCACATCTGTTTCAATCAGTCTAAGGCCAAGAAGCAAGTGCATCTTCACATGTCTCTCTTCTTCATGTGCCTCCTCCAGGTCTCCTGGCTCCCCATCCTTTTCCTTCTTTCTTCCAGTCTCTTTAACAGCTTCTCCTCCATGCTCAGCTCCACTCTTTCTTGGGTGGGACAGGGAACCTAGAACCTTCCCTTTCCCTGGGGACCACCTTGTCACACTTTCAGAGCATGGCCTCTCTGAATATGTCCCTGTGGCTCAAGCTATTTATCACTACAGAGGCAAACAGTGAAATGGTAGAACTATTTTTCCTTCAGAGTAGGGGAGTCAACAACCCCCAAACTGGCTCCAGCACCCCTAAAAGAAAACAAAATAGAGCAAGATTTATTAAAGCTAAAACAAGGAATTTCCAAGAATAGGCACCCTCTCAGCATATATTGCTTTCACTCCCAAAAGTATTACATCATAACAAATTTTTAATAAAAAATTCTTTTAAACTTTATTTTACTATGGTATAACAAGTTTGCTATTTTAGCCATTTTAAAATGTACAATTTGGTGACACTAAGTACATTTCAATAATATGCAGCTATCACCACTCTGCATCTCCAGAACTTGGCTCTCCTAATCAGAAACTATACCCACGAAACACTGACTCCCCAGTCCCTCTCCCACAGCCCCTAACTGCTATTCTACCTTCTCTCTCTGTGAATTTGTTTATGGTAAGTTCATCACGTATGTAAAATGACACAACTTAGTCATTTTGTGGACAGTGGATGTTTCACAGACAGATAGACAGAAAGACAGACAGAGGAAAAGAAACTAAGACAGACTCAATGCAGACTCCCTGGGTTCCTTCACTTCCTGCCACATGTTGGTTTCGCTCCTTTGCAGGGCGTGCTCCTTCCCAGTGCCCGCATGGTGATGATGCCATGAGGCTCCTCTGGGCTTATTATGCAGTTCATCTCACTTCACTTCCTTCCTGTTTTGTACACAGCCTCATTTCCCCATTGCCGACTCCTTCAACTGAACTCAGAAAGAGGGCTGCATCTCTGTCACGGCACACATTTCGTGTGAAGCCTGGCTGAGTTTGGGTGGGCAGCACCAGGCTTTTAGGCTCCTTCGAAGCTGTCCTGGCCACAGTGCAGCTTTTGTGTCTAACAAAAGGGGTCTGGGTGTAAGCCCAGTAGCTCAGGTGGTGATTTGTTCCTGACACTCTTACTGCCCTTGGGTGGATCTTGGAGGATCTGGAAGATGACCTTCCCCATGAAAAATAAGATAAAACCAGCCTTTACTTCCCTGGTTTGGAGTTTAGTTTGTAATTATCAGTGACTTTCTCAGAGCTGACCAATCCATTAGGCAGTCTTGGAAAGCCAGTCCCTCACATTTAACACTTGGGAAATTATACTGCTAGGTGACAGGGAGAACAGAGCAGGTTTCCAATGGTTTTTCCTAATCTGAAAAAGCTGTCTTTGACTTTTCTTAGTTGTACAGATACTTTTCCAGAATGTGAGCCTCCTTTATCTGTGACTAGATGTTGACCATGCATGTGGAAATATGTAGAACGCCCCCCTCCCCCTCCACACACATAAAAATGATTTCAGAGTGGCACCAGAGGGGACTAATCAAATTCTACAGTCTTGGTACAAAATCTCTGATTCTTTCTACAAGACTGTATATATAAGTATGCATATATGTGTGTGTGTGTGTATACACACACACACACACACACACACATAAACTCTGACCACGTCCCATCTGCCACTTAGTAGTGCTTTATTTTTCACAAGTAGGCTGCTGATTTACTTTGCATGGATATTTGCGCTTATTTTAAAACACTTTTAGCTTCTTTCTGATTCCTCTTCTCTTTTAAATATTTCAGAAACAGACTTGGTTTCTTAATTTCAGGAGCATGGTAGAAACTAGACATATTTTGGTATCAGCCATGTCTGCTTTCAAAGCCTGACTGTGCTACTGAGTAGCTTTGTGACCCTGGGCAAATAATTTAAACTCTCTATGCCACAGATTCCTCCTCTGTAAAATGGCAACAGATGATTTGCTATTAACATAATGTTGATAGGAATGCTTAAGATAAGTCAGAAAAGTACCAGGCATAACCCAGTGTATAATAGAGCTACAACAAAACACACCCCACACCCTTTTCTTCCTGACGTAGCTTGATGTAGGCCTTTCTCAGTCTCCCCTCAGGAATTCTCCCCTCTGAATTCCAGCGACAGAATTCAAACATTCAGAATTCTTCAGATCTAAACCAGTCTAGACTCCAAGCAGGCAGCCCTAAATGGAAGAGGGTTGACTTTCAGTTAGAATTTACTTGACTTTGTGATATCAATTCCAACTGTCTTCATCTGAAGACTACGCTCGCTGTGCCTCTCCTTAACCACTCACTTCAGGCCAGGCTGTGGGAGAGGGGGCTATTCCAGAGAGACACCTGGCAAGTAAATCCCCAAATACCTGGGATGGGGTTCCACAACCTGGAAGTGACAAAAGGCAAAAGAACTAAGGGGAGAGTGGTGGAGTTTGGTTTTACTGAGCAGAACGATTTACCAAGCAAGGAGGACTCCACCCTAAGGACATCGGTCAGATAATGATATCAGGCCTTTGAGAAATCAACTTCATCTTGAATTGATTGGCAAGGATTTAGGAGAAAAACTAAAATCTACCTTTAAGAAAGAAAATGAATTTTTGTAGGTTTTTGGGACCAGGGTTGAGAACAAACGAGTTGAAATTTATTGGCTGAAAACTGGTTTGGGGCAAAGACATATGGACTAGGCTAGTCACAGGGCAGTCATATATGAGAAAGCCCAAAGAGACTTTTCCTCAGACTGGAGTTTGGAATTTCTATTGGTGAGCCCCCACCCCTGGGTACTCCTCCTACCCCTGCTTTCTCAGTCTCCAGCTGACCTAGGAGCTTAGCTCAAGCTTGTTGGCTTCTGCTTGCTCAGATTGTGTCTGCTAAGCTGTGTCTGTGAATAGAAGCCTCAAAGAGAAAGTTAGGCCCGGTTTTTGCTCTCCCTTATGCTATTAGGGCCTGAGACCAACTTAACTACTTAGCCTCAGTTACTAAGGGACGCTTCCAAAAAGAACAGAACTGGCTCATCTGGGGAATGTTAACTGCTGCAGATAAAGGCTCAAGAATCCTTTCCAGGGACAAGGGCTTTGCCAGAGAGCGCTGAGGCCCCCCAGCGGTGGAGGGACTTCCCGTGCTCGGCCTCCAGAACAGGCTTAGCTTTCTATTTGTGAACTTTCCGCATTGGTTGGCGGCTTCACCCACCGTGATCTGGCTGCTGTCAGCAGCACTGCTCTGGTGGGATTCTAAACCCGGGCGGCCAGAAGACTAGGGGCCGGTTAGGCTGGAGGAACGCGGACAGGGTCCTGCGCGGGACATCCCGCCGGGCAGCAGCTGAGGTCCGCGCGCGGCTGCTCTCGCCGGGGGTGAGTTGCTGGTGCCCAAGAGGCCATTGATTTCAGTGCAGACTTCAACCCAAAACACTCACCAGCATCTTCTTCATTTCGAGCAATGGCACTGAATGTTGAATACCGATGCGTGCGGCGTTTGGGGTTAGGCGTTCACATCCGCCAATTCTGTGTTTATTTCTTTGCTTGGACGCCTGCAAGCGCGGCTCTGTCTGTCCCCAGGGAGCGCCGCCGAGCGGGCGCGGGGCTGTCCGGAGCCCACCGCGCCGGGGTCCCGGGGTGGGCAGAGCGGTGGGTACGGCGGCGGCGGGTGCCCACATTCCTTCCAGTTAGAGTTTTTGGCAAGTCCCTGCCAGCAGCAGGCCCTGGAGCGGCGCTTCGCTTTCCTGGGGGAGCTTCTGGGGCTGCTACGGTAGCGGGTGGTTGGGGGGACGCGTGGCGGCGTCACGGCGTCGCTTCCCTCATCCCCGCTCGCCCCCCCCCCCCCGCAGCTGGGGAGCTCGGAGTCCAACCAGTCGCGCTCCCGGGGAGCAGTTCTCTACCGCCAGGTTGAGCCGACAAAGGCTGGGCTGAGGGCTCCGGGAGAGGAGCAGGAGGTAAGGGGCTGCGTGGGAGGTGGGTGGGGTGGAGAGGAGGCTGCCCGAGACGTGGGGTGGTGGAAGGGACACCAGAGTCACTTGCCAAAAATTGGGGGCCGCCCAGGTTAGGTGCGGGGCAGTTCCCAGGGCACCTTGGAGAAGGGGAAGGGGCTCCTCAGAAGAGGCCGGCGGACTTGTAAGTAAGGAGTTGACTTACGGCGGGAGTGTGCAGGGGGGTAGGGGGCGGGGGCAGCTGGCGGGGAGTGATCCCGTGAGTACAAAGCCTGAACCATCTGTGACCCCAGGCGCTGTGTTTCGTTTTTGGTAGCTTTTCTTGGGCCTCCCCCAAAGCGCACACAGAGAGTGCTAGGGACCTCGGAAGATTCCCTCAACATGCCCAAGCCTGTGGGTATCCGGCAGCAAAGCAACGTTTTCCTATGTCACCAAGCTCTGTTGGAGCGTGAAAGCCTGAGGATATTGTTAGATCGGAGCGCCCCAGGTGAAGTTCACCTGCTGAGGTTTCCAGGAAGAAAGCAGAATAGCTGCATTTCACCTCCACCCCCACCAGCCTGACCTGGACTGTGAGGTGGGTTTTGCTACCCATCTCCTGCAAAATAGGTGCTGTCAGCTTGGAGAATGTGGAGCGACTTCAAAAGAGGGGTTATTTACCCCTAACTGGAAATTAAGTCTCAAAAGAAAGAATATATTCAATGGGTGCCCTTACTATGTTATTACAACGGACTTTGGAAGGGTCTTTGCATGGAAGCTGTGGTTGGAAGCACCTGGGATCTAGGGACCGCAATGGGTTGCCTAGAACTCCTTAAGCCCACTAGCAGGGAGATCTTGGCTATTCGAGAAACCTCTTTGAATCTTAGTTTGTTGGCTTGAGAAGTGGGAGGATAATTCCTGCCCTACCTCACTGGGTGGTTTGGAAGATAACTGGAGGAAGGGAGGTGTTTTGAAAAGTATCCTTTAAAATAAAAATTCAACTGAGTAAATTTTTTAAAATATTTTATTTTATATAATTCTTACATCATTTTTCATTTTTGCACAATGTATGCATTTTCATTTTGGTTATATTCCCCCATACAATTGCACCCCTCTTATTTTGACCATAGTCCTTCCTCTCCCCACACATCCCCCTCCCTTCCCCGTAGTGTGTCTCTGGTTTATAGTTGCTTGTTGATTTTGATTTTTACTTTGTATTAGTCTTTTTCCTGGTCCCTTATTTAGGTTTTCTAAATTCCTGCTGTGAATGAGATCATCCGGTATTTTCTTTTTCTTTCTGACTTATTTCGCTGAGCATGATCCCTTCTAGCTCCATCCATGTTGCTGCAAACTGCATGTGTTTATCTTTTTGATTGCTGAGTAATATTCCATGGTGTATATGTACCACATCTTCTTGATCCAGTCATCTATTATTGGGCATTTGGGTTGTTTCCAAAGCTTAGCTATTGTAAATAGTGCTGCTATAAAAATAGGGATGCAGGTGCCCTTTGGAATTAATGTTTCTGTGTCATTTGGGTAAATACTTAGGAGTGGAATTGCTGGATCATATGGAAGCTCTATGTTTAGTAGGTCCAGAAATCTCCAACAGCTCTCCATAGTGGTTGGACCAGTTTGCACTCCCACCAGCAGTGCAGGAAAGTTAATTTTTCTCCACAACCTCGCCAACATTTGTTGTTGCTCATTTTTTTAATATGTGCCATTCTCACTGGTGTAAGATGGTATCTCATGGTAGTTTTGATTTGCACTTCCCTGATTACAAGTGATGTTGAACATTTTTTCATATGCCTGTTGGCCATTTGCATTTCCTCTTTGGAGAAGTTTCTTTTTAGCTCTTCTGCCCATTTTTTGACTGGATTATTTTCTTTGTTTTTGTTGAGTCTCATCAGCTCTTTGTAGATTTTTGTGATCAGTCCTTTACCATTAGTGTTGTGTGTAAAAATGTTCTCCTAGTCAGTGGGGTTTCTGTTTGTTTTGGTAATGGTCTCCTTTGCTGTGCAGAAGCTCTTTAATTTGATGTAGTCCCAGCTGTTTATCTTTGGGTGATGTGTCTGTAAAGATGTCTTTGAGGTGCATGTCATGTAGTGTTTCACCTATATTTCCTTCTGTGTATTTTATGGTTTCAGGTCTTATGTCTAGTTCTTTAATCCATTTTGAGTTGGTTTTGTGCATGGTGTGAAGTAGTAGTCAAGCTTCATTCTTTTGCATGTAGCAACCCAGTTTTTCCAGCACCATTTATTGAACAAACTTTCTTTGCTCCAGTGCATATTCTTTGCTCCTTTGTCAAAGATTAGTTGACCATAAATCTGTGGGTTTATTTCTGGATTTTCTATTTGGTTCCATTGGTCCATGTGTCTGTTCTTATTCTAGTACCATGAAGTTTTGATGATTATGGCTTTGTAGTACAGCAACTGAGTAAATTTTAAAGATCATTTTGACTTTACCCAAACGATTCACAAATAGGGCAGCATCCAATCCAGCAGACAAATAGGAGCTTGGAGAAACTGCAAAATGCAAGATTTTTGTAGGCAGAAGACAGTGGAAGCATGAAGTTAAAGTAACAAAACATAATTGGTTGTGGCAAGTCACTTTCCTTTGGTGAATGTAGAGATCTGTCATTCAGATTGCCTCACTCACTAGCACTCACTAGATGATTCTTGATCAATAAGTTTAAGATTCTGTTTCTGGGAGAGGCAGGCACTATGACCAAGTTAAACTTTTCTTTTCTTTTTTTTTTTTTTGGTGAGGTGGAGCTTAACAAAAATGATGCCATTTTGGGCTTGTTGTCTTGTGTTTAATCGTTTAAGGTACTGTCTCCACAAATTAAGGTTTTACCATATTGCTGCCCAAAACTCCTTCCTGGCCACCAACAAAACCTCGTGTGGAGCTTAGAGTTAGGCTGTAAAATTCACGAGAATACTGACTCCTGGCTGTGTCTGTCACAGTGGCAAGATGTGTCTGTTTCTCAATCTCTTGTTGCAACGCCCTTTTACCGCACTCCCATGAGAAATTGCCTGTCACAGTGTGTTATCAGGGGACAGGAACTTGTCTTTTCTATGAACTTCTTTAGCATCTGTACATTGACAGGTGGCCTTTGGGGGCATAAATTTGACTAGACATGTTCTTCATGAGACCATTTAACTCCAAAAACATTTTTGGTGTCTGAACCTGGAGTTTTTCTTTTCAAACAAAGGAAAACTTCTGTCAGAGTCAAGGATAAACATCCAAGGTTAAGCATTTCCTTTG
Organism: Talpa occidentalis; assembly: GCF_014898055.3. Taxonomy (NCBI): domain Eukaryota; kingdom Metazoa; phylum Chordata; class Mammalia; order Eulipotyphla; family Talpidae; genus Talpa; species Talpa occidentalis. Next base: position 62,432,844 of record NW_023604861.1, read on the forward strand.
ATTGGTTTTAGAGGAAGCTAAGAGCTAAAGAAAGCACCATGCTTGGAAACACATTTCCCCTACACATCAGAAGGCACACAAATTTGCGTGGGCAAATTTGAATATTTTCCCTTGTAGTTAAATTTAGAATAATACTCTTTTATTTAGAAAGGAGAGAGTCACATGGTAGGTTGTGTCACTATTAAAATGGAGGCAGCTCTTTCTAGATAAACATGCTGAATCCTCTAGAGATTATAAATGTGAGCACTGCTAATGCCGGCTCATCACATTTTGTCTCTGCATCCTACCAAATAGGACCTCTGATGGTTGTTACATTTTAATTAAAAAGAGTTGAAGGATGACTCAGTTAAGAAGTTGAGAAATAAAATCAGGATTCCTTAAAGTGCTGTTTTTATATTGAACAATAAGTCTTTGTAAAATAGTAATGAAGGTGATAATAAAACTAACTTTTATAGGATATTGTTGCTGGACCAAGACATGCATGTTACTGTTCATTTAGCGCTCAGGACAATCCTGAATGAAACTCAAGCACAGAGAGATTAAGTGTCTTGTCTAAAGTAAAACAGTAAGTAAATAATTTCTCTCAAATTGGGACTGTATTTGAATTAGGACCCTTATGTATGTGTTTCTTAACATCTGCACAGTTTCTTAACATCCCACACATAGGGCCTCCCCGGTGGCGCAGCGGTTGAGCGCTGGGTTGCGAAGCTGCCCGCAGCCTCTGCAGCGCCGGTTCGATTCCCGGCTGCTCCCCGGCCACCAGAGGAGGGTCCCACATGGTGCGCAGACCTCTCCTGCCGCCCGCTGCTCCCCTCAGCCGTGTACTTCAGTCCTTCTGCCTGCTCTGCTCCCTGCTCTGGCTCTGGTGAATTCTCTCACCCTCCCGCGCTTCTGACTGTACCCAGTGCATATATAAACGAAACAAACGAACAAATAAATAAATAAATAAATAAAACATGCCTCTATAAAAAAAAAAAAAAGTTTTGTTAAAAAAAAAAAAAAATCCCACACATAGCGGTGACAAGAGGAGAACACGGTGGGTTGTGGAACAAGGTCCCAGGGTTTGAAGCAGACCTTGAGCTGTCCTGGGTTGCTATGTGGTTTTCACCTTACTTCCTTTTTCTCAGCCCAATTTTCTCATCTATATAATGATGATAGTAACCCCACATTATGAAGGATTTATTTCTCAATGAAACATGATGTGTGAACTATGCAAGTGAGATCTTCAGCAAGTAAAAGAAAATTTCAGGCAAATGTTTTTGTCATCTGTAACATTATGCTGGAAAATGACAAATGAATAAGCCACTCATTTCCTGTGATATTATGTTTTAAAATTGACTTTTAAAGAAATATTTTAGTTCTGTCTTGGATCCTTAGGTTTACATTTATTAAAAGAGAGAAATGCAAACTAGACTGGAAAAGTATTTTGGCCTGCAACTATTGGAAAGCACTCTGGGCCAGGAAGTGCTTTACTCTAGTTGATTTCAGGTGATAAAATTGGAGGGTGGAATTTTGTTTGTTCTGTATTTTAATCCTTATACTTCTACTGTTATTTATCCAAACAAACTCAAGTCAAAAATAAATGAATGGTACTATGTCAAACTAAAAAGCTTCTGGATAGCCAAAGAAACTATCATTAAAACAAAAATTTGCTCCACTGAAAGGGAGAAAATATTTGCATATCATACTTCCAACAAGGAGCTAACACCCAAGATCTATAAAGAACTCATACAAATGAACAAAAAGAAAACAACCCAATCAAAAAATGAGCAGAAGAGCTAAATAGGCGCTTCCCCAAAGCAGACATCCAGATGGCCAACTGGTACATAAAAAAGTGCTTATCATCACTTATCATCCGGGAAATGTCAATCAAAACCACACCGACATACCACCTCACACTTGTGAGAATGACCCATATCAAAAAACCAGAAACAACAAGTGTTGTCACAGGATGTGGAGAAAAATGAATCCCATGTACTGTTGATGGGAATGTGAGCTGGTCCTCCAGCTCCTATGGGAAACAGTATAGAGGTTTCTCAAAATATTAAAAATTGATTTGCCATATGATCCAGCAATTCCACTTCTAGATATCTACCCAAGAGAGTGCAAAATTCAAAGAATATATATATACTCTGCTATGTTCATTGCATCACTATTTACAATAGCCAAGTTATGGAAACAAACTAAGTGCCCAACAAAAGATGACTGAATTAAGAAGATGGGATATTATTCAGCTATAAAAATAGATGAAATCTTGCCATTTGTGACAACATGGATGGAACTGCTAAGAGCAACAAAACAGAAGAAGAAAGAAATATATTGAGTGATTCATTTATTTGTGGAATATAGAGACACAGGAACAGACAAAATGAAATCAAACGAACCCTAGAAATATGACTATAGAATTGGAGCTACCAGAGAAGAAGGTGTGGGAGGGAACAAGAAGGTGGGGGGTCGAGGCCTGATAGACTACCCTGGGAAAGTATGAGTATGTTGGTAGTAGGTACAATGTGGTATGGTAGCGTACATCTGAAGGGGTGAACTTATACCTGTAAATAACTTTCAGTGTTGTGAACCAATATTGCCTCAGTAAAAAAAAAAAGGTGATACAATGTATAAAAAAGAATAGAAATAGATAATGGAATAAATTGAGAATTCAGAAATAATATTCAGACCTTATATTTGTAGTCATTTGTCTTTTTTAAAAAGGAATGTGATTTAGATTTGCAAAAAACATTTTCTTATTAGAGCTAGTTGGGATTATTAATTTTGAAGAAAAAAGTTAAAAATTAATAAGATAGCATATATATATTCGTATTGGTTGCCAAACTAAAACTAAAACATCTTATTGCTTCTTCTTAAAAAAGTAAGTGTACAATTTCATTCCTTTTCCTTGGAATTATATACTTGTATTTGTTCATTTTCACCTAGAAATTTCATCATAATACACAAAACTCATCCAGAGATTTCATTTAATACCTTTCAACTCCATCTTGACAATGTAAGGACATTACATGTTAATCTACTCATACTACTCCACCTTCTTTTATTGGTGATACATATTTAAAAAAATTAAAACTACACACAGAAATAATGAATGCACAGATTTTTAAAAACTGAATTCTGGAAACATATATAGGGTGCTTTCCTATTTCTTTATTTGGAAATTATTCTTAAAAGACAATTTTGGGAATGGCCACTTTCAATGTGGTGGTGAGGGAGGTAAGTATGTCAGTGCCACTGATATTGCCAGTTCACAGCAGCTGCTCCATGCTGGGTAAATTTTGTCATTTTAGAGAAATGTCTGGATTTAAGAAATTTAAAGGTCTTTCCTGCATCACTGTGCTATTGTGGGTAAGAATGTGAATTTGGGAGCAAGGTTGCCTGGCTGTAAAATTTACCAGCTGTAAATAGTTTTTCTTCTTTTTTAAAATGAAGATAGTGCTGTTACATCAACCAATAAATTATTAGGATAGAGTGTGTGTGTGAAAAATTTAGAACTGTACCAGGTACATGTAAGTAAATGCCATATAAGTATTAGTTGTGAACTGATGCGATGAGTAAAATATCAGAACATGAGTATTACGGAAAAATCCAGCAATAAATGGAGAGAGTGTGGGGATAGTGTATACCCATATGGATCTGTTTTTAAAAGGGCGATGGGGACATGTCAATGAAAAGTAGTATTTTTTTTTTTTAAGATTTATTTATTTATACAAGCACTGGGTACAGTTAGAGGCACGGGAGGGTGAGAGAATTCTCCAGAGCCAGAGCGGAGAGTAGAACAGGCGGAGTGACGAGTACGCTGCTGAGGGGAGCAGCGGGCATGGCAGGAGAGGTCTGCGCGCCATGTGGGCCCCTCACCCAGCAGCCGGGGATTGAACTGGCGCTGCAGAGACTGCGGGCAGCCTTGCAACCCAGCGCTCAACCGCTGCGCCATCAGGGAAGCCCAGGAAAGTAGTATTTGAATAAAGAAGGGGAAGGTAGGGTAGAGAGAGTTTAGAGGGGTGTAGAAGTAGTAAATAAGGCCAGAGAGATAACTTAGGGATACAGGGATAGATGTAGCAAACACTGATTTTTTTTTTTTTAACTTGGGAATTTTCTTTCTTTCTTTCTTTTTTTTTTTTTGTAGAAGAACTGGGGTACAGACTAGAGGTGTGGGGGATGAGAGGATTCACCAGAGACAGAGTGGGGAGCAGAACAGGCAGATCTACTGACATACACTGCTGAGGGGAGCAGTGGGCGAGGTAGAAGAGGTCTGCTGTGCAGTGTGTAGGTTAGTTCCCTGGCAGGGGATAGAACTTAGGCTCAGGTCATAGTGGTGAGAGCACTGACACTTAACCCCTAGGCCACCAGGGAGGCCCTTAATTTTTTTATCTTTGTAGTTACTTTTTTTATTCAACCTTTTGTTTTCTTACATTGTTGTTCACTTTTGTACATTATTTGATATCTCCCCTCATGTGTACTCCCCATAAATCTCCTAACACCACTTCACCTGTCGACTGTCATGATGGTCCCTTGTGCTCTGGAAAATTTCAAACTTAATAACTCACAACATGGCCAATTTTGTTTCACCCATATCACCCACTGGTACTTCCATTATACCATCTTACAACTCAATTATTGATATTTCTAGATACTTCTGTATATAGTTCTAAAAGATAGACACTTAAAAAACATAACCACAAATACATAACCTCTTTGACTTTGTTTGCCATCTATAAATTGGGCCAGCAGGACTTCCTTTGCAGTGCTGGTTTAAAGATAAGCAGTGATGCCTGAAGGCCTCGGGTAGCCTCTGGCTATAGATGACCAAGCCTTGGCAGCCATTTGTGCTGGTGATATTGTCTTTACTAGTCCTTGATTTTTCTTGTTTCTTGACAGCTCTTTTGTGCAATTTCATTTATGCTGCTTCCCTCCACACTTATTTTAGGCACATTTATTCAGCATTCCCTTTATGTGTTATTTCCCTTTTTCACTTTCAGTGCCTTGCTCACAGCCTGTGCACAGCCTGCATGTGTTCCCTTGACTCCATGTAGCCCATAAAATGCTAGCTCTCTCTAGTCCTCCTAGATCTTTTTGAAGGGAGATAGATATATTTCCCCACCCTTTTTTTTGACAACAATAATGAGATTAGGTAGAATTCACAAATTGAACAATTCACCTGTTAGAGTGTACAATTAATAGCTTTAGTATATTCACAGGTATGTGCTGTCATCACCACAGTTGATTTCAGAATACTCACATCACCTCGGCTAGGTATCCTCCTGAACCCTTTTGTTAGCCGCCCCCGTTTTCCCACCCACTAAGCAATCACTAGCTTACCCTCTGTCTCTGAAATTGCTTATTCTGGACGTTTCATAAAAATATGTATATAAATAGGAAATAACTTTCGTGACTGGCTTCTCTCACATAGCGTGTACCAGGGCCCTCTGTGCAGCTTCATGTGTTAGCGCTTCACCTGTTTCTGGCCGAACAGTTCTACACTGCATGCTTGTCGGGCTCTCTGTTTATCCATTCATCAGGTGTTGGCCATTGGGATGGTTCTGCCTTTTTTTTTTTTTTAAAGATTTATTTATTTATACATACAAGAACTGGGGCACAGGCCAGAGGTGTGGGGGGTGAGAGGATTCACCACAGACAGAGTGGGGAACAGAACAGGCAGACTGACAGAAATATACTGCTGAGGGGAGCAGGAGGTGAGTCAGGAGAGGTCTGCTGGGCCATGTGGGTAGCTCCCTGGCTGGGGCTCAAACTCATGTTGCAGTGGCTGCAGACAGCTTAGTAGGTTGCTTCTTAACCCCTTGCGCCACCAGGGAGGCCCTGTTTCTGCTTTTGAGATAATATGATTAATGCTGCCGTTAGCATTCTTTTTTTTTTTTAAAGACTATTTATTTATACAAGAATTGGGGTACAGGCCAGATGCACAGGAGGGTGAGAGGATTCACCAGAGACAGCGGGGAACAGAACAGGCAGACTGACGAAATACACTACTGAGGGGAGCAGCGGGCGAGACAGGAGAGATCTGCCGTGCCATGTGGGACCCTCGCCTGCTGGCTGGCTGGCCAGGATCAAACTGGCGCCACTGAGGCTGCGGACAGCTTCACAGCGCAGTGCTCAACTGCCTGCACCACCAGGGGATGCCCTCCGTTAGTATTCTTGTACAAGTTTTTGTGTGAACGTTTCTCTTGGGTGTGTTGCTGAATATGTCTTTAACCACTGGAGAACCTGCCAGGATATTTTTTAATATGACTCCTCATTTTATTTTGCCCAAACATGGGAATCTAGCCATCTTTCAAGTGCAGGTAATGCCCTTGCATTAGATAAATTTTATATCAATATTTTCTGTAAGTCTTATTTAGTTATATAATTATATTTGTGCATGTATTTTTTGTTTGTCATTGTTTTTCATGTATAAGGTTTTAAATAGATCATTATTTGAGCAGTTGTCCCCAAAGTGGAGGGTATGTATCTTTAGCTTCACAGGATTCACTGAAAGGCAAGAACAAACTCGTATTTTTATGTGTGCCTTGTAGTTATTTAATGTGTTACAGTAGTTGTGCATACATAAAGTTTATAGTTTTTTATTAGCAATGTGTATTCAAAGATTTTTTTTTACAATTGGAAAAGCATAAGATTTGGGGACAACTGTTCTAAAGACATGGAATCAAATATAGCTATATTTTGTGACAAATCTGAAGGGAAATAGATACAGTGACTTTGTGACTTTGTGAAATAGAAAATATCTTGCTAATTTCAGCCCACGTGGAACATGTGAATGCCTGTGAGAAGAACTCTGGGTCAGGTGGCAGACTTTTGTTCTTGTTCTACTTCTGCTAGTTACTAATTGTGAGATTCTGGGGTAAGTTCCCTTAACAGCTTCCATTTCAGTCCTCAAATCTGTATAACAACTGGAATATTTCAAATTATTGTTGTGCAAAGCAAGAGTGGTGAGTATGACATATGCAGTGACTGTGGGAAGTCAGTCATTTGTATGTCTTGAGCAACCCTGAAGTTTTCTTAAGTGAAGGATCTGCCATTGCTTGATCTTTGTTTTCTTTGGGTTTCCATCTTCTCACTCCACTCACCCTGTTTCTCTCAAATGAAAGGTCATTGCCAGAGGTTAAGTTGGTTACAGAGGAGTTGGAGTGACATCACCAACCACCATTGCAACCAGACATTGACTGGTGCTTCTAGTGTGAAAATGTAGTGTTCGGCATATGCTACAGGAAGGTGCAGCTGCACGCAAATTGCAATTTCCTCTGACTCTTGGCCACTGTTGTAGAAGCCGTGGAGTGATAGTTCTTGGGCAACTAAATGGTTTCTGTTTGATAAGTGATAGTGGTATACTCTGCTACATGCTTGGGGATGTGAATCTTTGTTTAAAGTCAAAGCAAAAAGGGAAGTAGGTATCAAAAGATGGGAAGATGTTCAAAGGAACGGTGTTAACCAAACAGCTCACATGCTCTGGTTAAAGACTGGTTCACGCTCTACTTGCTTGGATTTATTCACTGATAGAAATTGATTTTACCTTTCGTCCTCAGCTTTTATTTGTGATTTGTATTCTCCAAAACCCTTTATTCTAAAGAAATGGCAAGCATTTTAGGTCCCGATCTCCAATTTCTCCTAAAGGGTGACATATATTCTTGACTTCCTTTCTTGGGCAACAGAAATAACCAATAATGTTATAACCATAATCTTCCTTCCTTCCCTCAAATATATTTAATGAGAACCTATTATGTTCCCCTGTTCTATGTTCTGGGGACAGAGCACTGTCCAAAATAACTTTTTGAAAATACTGCTTTCATAGATTTACATTCTAGTGGGTGTTAGTCATTGCTGTTAAAGTAAGGATTGGTATTAAGGAATATGGAGAAAAATAGAGTTGGGGAGGGGCAGTTGCCATATTTTTAGGGGTGATGAGGTAGGCCTCACCAAGGTGGTGACATTTAAGATTAATCTTTACTCTGAGGTCCCCAGTTATATAATCAGTTAGTAGTTATTGCTGGGAAGAGAAAATCCTAAATCTGATATGCTTGTGGCTATTCCTGAAGTACTTTAAAGATTGTTAGGGGTATTAGAGATCAAACTGATCATCTGCCACCAAGGTTCTAGCTGCTTATTGTCTGAAAGACTTTTGTGAGGTTACTCTAGAGGCCATGGTGCCTCATTCTAAACCAAGTCATCCCCCTTTCCAAGGTAATATCTTTGCAGTGGCCATAGTGATGCAGCTGTTCTCCAGGAGATCTGCTGAATTTGAGGGGCAAGGATCCAACAGAACAATTTAGCAGTAGGCTCTTAGAGCCTCTCCTTTGCCAGGGCCTTTGCTGCTTCACACAGATTACACTAGTAATCTGACCCATGCTTACCCTCTATAGAGAAGTAGTAAAAATGATGATAAGCTTTGCAACTTGATTTTTCTTCCTCTAAACGTTCCTCTAGGGCATCCCTGGTGGTGCAGGTGGTAGAGCGCAGCACTGTGAATTGTCTGCAGCCGCTGCAGTGTGGGTTCGATCCCCCGGCAAGCCAGGGAGCTACTCACATTGTGCAGCAGATCTCTCCTGACTCGCCCGATGCTCCCCTCAGCAGCATATTTCAGTCGATCTGCCTGTTCTGTTCCCCACTCTGTCTCTGGTGAATCCTCTCACCCCCAGCACCTCTGGCCTGTACCCCAGTTCTTGTATGCATAAATAAACAAATCTTTTTAAAAAAGATATGAATAGAGAATTAAGAGTAAAGCTCCCTATTCATACAGGGGTAAAAATGAATCCATGTTTACTAAATATAGGGGAACAAAATAAAATATCAGTGTAAAAAATAATAGTACAAAACACAACAAAGCAAAAAGAGACAATGATAAATCAGACATCCTGCAGGGAAGGAGGCAGGAGAGGGATCAGAGGGAGGGAGGGAGGAGCACAGGGGACTGAGGTGATGGTGCACAGGTGCATTGGTGAAGGAAACTCTATGGGACTACACCTGAGGGGGTGAGGGGAAGCAAATAATGTTTTAAAATGAACAATTATGTAAAAAATAAAAAAAATTAAAAAAAAAGAAAAAAAATGAAAACTTACAAGGAAGTGAGAACTACTAAGATGGCAATTAAGCAAGATGAAGTAAAAGGGAATAACTGGGGAACTCTTTTTTTTTTTTTTTAAAGATTTATTTATTTATTTATTTATACAAGCACTGGGTACAGTCAGAAGTGCAGGAGGGTGAGAGAATTCACCAGAGCCAGAGCGGGGAGCAGAAGAGGCAGAAAGACCGAAGTACACTGCTGGGGGGAGAAGCAGGCGGCAGGAGAGGTCTGCACACCATGTGGGACCCTCCTCCGTGTGGGACCCTCCTCTGGCTGGGAGCAGCTGGGTATCAAACTGGCGCAGCAGAGGCTGCGGGCAGCTTCGCAGCCCAGCTGCTCAACCGCTGCGCCACCGGGGAAGCCCAGGGGAACTCTTTAAGAAAGCTAATTAAGGAAGACTTCTTTGAGGAAGTAATTCATAAACCAAGGCAGGCAACAAGATAACAAGTACTCAAGACCTTGCTCTGTAGTTGGGATTTATGGAGGGTGGACAATGGTAATTGACAGAAATTGCAGGACTGGATTCTCTTTTGCTTTAAAGATAAGGTAAGGATTTTAGACTTTATTCTAGATTTGATGGGAAGTTATTGGCTAGGAGAATGACATCTGACTTAGGTTTATAAAAGAGTTCCTGAATACCTCTGGAGTGTAAGTACAGGTGTCTGTTGTCCAAAAATAGAACTTTCCTATTTGATATAATTTGGCAGGTTTTTTTTTTTTGATCTGAGAATGCTATTATCATTAATTCATAGAGAAATGTTTTCTAGCATTCCCAGGCCCATATCAAATCAAACAGAAATGTTTGATTTTTGGATTGTGGGGGAGACCTATATGTAAAGTAGAAGCGTGGAGGCCCATTAGGAAGATGGGAGTAGATGGTGATTTAGACTGGGACAGTAGCTGTACATATAGATATAAACTTGCTAACGTGTTGAATGAAGAGCTAGGGAAAGAGGATAAGAAATGATTCCTAGATTTGGGGCTTCAATAGCTGGTAGATGTGTTTCTTAAGAGAGAGAAAGCAAGGAGGAGCAGGTTTGGGGGTGAATTGGTAACTATTTTGAATGTGTCTGGTTGCGATGCCCCTGTATGGATGTCAAGTAGGAAGTAAGATTTGCCAGGCTGGAGTTCAGAAGGAAGTCAGGAATAGAAATTTACACCTGGGAGCCCTCCCTCTCCTTCCTAAGGATGGTATATAAAGCTCTCCAAAGTCTTTTTGCCTTCTTAAAAGAAAATGGAGTTCAGAGTTTCTAAAGCCCTCAGTGTGTGCACTTTATCAACAGTTAGCTCGCTTAGGTGGACTGCTTCTGTTTCTAAGCCTTCCCTTTGTGGGAACTGCTTTCATTGAAGGTTGCTTCTATCTTTACTGTGGGCAGGGCAGTGTGTAGTGCCAGGAAGGCACAGAGCTGGTTCTCTGATCGGAGAAGACAGGTAAAGGAGAGTCTTGGAGCCCTCGGTGGCTTTGCAGGCTTTTATAGAGCTTTTAAATGTAGTGCGACAACCAGGTACATGGCAGGTAGGAGTGTCAGGTGGCCAGGAGATTGGCAGGCCTCCCAGCCCCTGGCAAATCTTCACTCTTTACTGGGCTCCCTGGCGTTCTCTTTTCAATGTGGCGTCTCCACAAGCTACGTTCCCCACCTGTTCCCCACCTGTTCCCCAAGGATGGGTTCCTCAGCTCCTCACCGTCACTCAACAATGAACAGGGCATCACCCACAGGTGATTTTAAGAGACTCAGTGGCCTTCCTTAATATACTCAAGCTGCTGAACAGCTGCTCAGGGCTTCCCAATCTCAGCACCAGCTTTTGCCTTTCTAAATTGGCTTTTTGATCTCCTTCTCTTGTCTGCTCAAATCATAAAAAACCAGCTCTGTGCCTTCCTGGCGCTACACAGCGTGAACAAGAAAGAAACATTTGCTGGACCTGTGATAGGAGTGCTGCTCAATTTTTCAGAAATTTTAATCTTCACTTGATCTAATGAAGCTAAAATTTGAGCTTAGAAGTGAGTTGACCATTTTAAGGTAGATTCTAGATTAAGAGTGTTCTTAAATTATTATAGTCATAAATTGATATTGTTATTGCAAAACAAATATAAGGTAATATAAGTTACAGGAAGCAAAGTTTTTAGTGCTTTTGTTTATTCTCATTTCACAGGGCACCTTTGTTGAGATACAAACACAAAACTAAATAAAAATTTCAAAATATGAAAATGTGTCTGTACTTCCAGATGATATTCCCAACTTGAGTTTGACATTTAACTTTACTAGAATAACATATGGATATTTTCCATTTTTATCTGTTTGATTAGTTGTTTTCTTATACAGCTTTATCCTTGTTTAAACTTGATACAATTTTATGTCTTTCTTAAACCTTTTCCTAACCCAATGTCAAACTCCAGGGTTTGTCCTTAGCTTTCGCCATACTTTTTTTTTTTTTTTTTTTTTGAATTTGTAAAATTCAAGTGAAATTTACTGTGTGGTATAGGACAAAGCACAGACTTTTAATTTTTTGCCTTGTTGAAAAGAATTGGGAGTTTAAAAATACAGTCGAGCCCCTATTTTCCTGACTGAGTCTTGTTCATTGCAGATAAACTCTCCCAATGGCTATGTGGTGAGCACAAGGTCCTAACCCAGCGGGGCAAGGAAAGGCCCACAGCCGAGCCTGGCAAGATGGTCTCACAGTCTTCGGGCCGGCAGGATTCTCCCATGAGCGCTTGGGAAGGCATCAGCCATGACTCCGGTGATGCTGAGGTTTCGCCCAGCCTCTCATACACTGACCACTGCCCTCGCCAATCAGAGGTCAGGTTCAGGAGGCCCAAAGCTGCCTGGATTAACCCCCAGTGTGCACAGCAACAGCTGCAAGACTCACCCCCCCAGGTGCTAACAGCAGCAGATGCTGCCGCTCCCTTGGCCTCTTCACCGACGTCCCTTGGCCCCTCGGTGGCGAAGACATCACTGACAAAGGACGCTGTGGGCTCCCTGCGCAGCTGCTTCGTCTGTGACTCGGGTGAACAGAACAGCGACTCCTCTTTGACCTCAATAGAAGAGCGGCCAGAGCTTCTGGGACACACTCCGCACACGCCTCCGCTCGCTCGCCCCAAGATTTTGGTCACGTGCCCACGCCCTGAGGCTGGCCGTGCTTGGCTGCAGCCCGCCCACCAGGCAACTTCCACAGAGGACGGTAACTTTAGTCGGGAACTTCCTTCATTCTGGTTGCTTCACAGCTTGCTTTGTGTTACCTAGAGCCTGACTTACTCTTCCTCACGGAAAAAAAAAAAAAAAAAAAAAAGGATCCACTTCTGGTCCCCTTAGCCCAGAGCTAATGCATTAGCAATTGATACCCTCGGCCCAAACTCCTGGACAGTCATAACGGGTGAAATCAAGTATTTCCTTCTGCCTTAGACATCAGGGAAATCTCTTCTTAGTTCAATTAATTGATAATCCTTTCCGCTTGGCGCGTTTGAGCTGGTGTCTACCTTCAGAATTTCCAGTTCGTTAAAATGCCTACAAGGGAGCATTGGAAGGACCGTCGCTTCATGTGGCGGACAAGGGCTCCAGACAAGTGGGGGAGGTCGGTTTTACAGCCCAACTATAGTCGGGGATGAATGCACCTCCTCTGCTATATTAGCTATATATGTGTGTCTAAAAAGCTGTAAGATTTAAAATAGTAACCACAACTCCTCCAAAGACTGCACAAAACCTTCTTTTATTAAAACAAGGACTCTCATTATTACAAGAGAATACTCATATTCCTAAAATTCTAAAATTCCTAAAATGATGTAATCTGTGCAAAATGCCACTCAAGAATCAATAATACTGTTTTTTGTTATTATAAATTGTAAGTATTGATTGTATTTTATTCATTACTTGCATTAATTTATCTTTCTTTTAGAACCTTAATTTAAATATTTAAATAGTCAATGAGAATTTTTCATTCAAAACAATTTCAAAAGTGTCCCCCCCCCATTTCTGTGCGTATGTGTGTGTTTATTCCTCACTAGCAGGAACCTATTCCCCATTCCTAAGTTTGGGGTTTATCGAAAACTTGAAATACAAAATAACCACAATCTTTAACACATCATTTAATAATAACAGATTTTAGAAAATCTTTCAGTGGGAAAATTTTGAGATAGGAATCAAATTTTAGCAAAATGTCACACTCTGATTATAACATGTAATCTTTTTTTGTTCACCCACCCAGATAGTTCTCAGGAAAATAGACTTTCAAATTAGTGGTTACTAAGTAAGAGACTAGTCTGCTATTACACTGTGTCACAGAATGACAACTGGGAGAAAAGAAAACACCCTCTTCCTGCAAACCACCACCCAGACAAGTTATGAAGTGACTGAAGATGATCTGTAGGATCATCTAGGATACCTCTGCTTGAAGTCCTTTGTTGTATAACTGTTCAGGAAGTGGTCTTACAATTTAAAATTATCCTGGATCTTTGTCTTCCTTCCAGAAAGAGAACAGGTACCCCAGCCTTGGGCTTAAGAGAATATCTCTTAAACTTGACAAGGGGAAGTATTCCATGGGATAAGAAAAAGTAGTCCTAAGTGCTCTGTCTCAGTCTTTCTGTGGTGTGGGGCCGCACAGGGAGGGCAGTCCTGTGCCACTAAGATGTGGGGTTTTCTTCTGACTGCTGCATCTCAATTTTAGCACCAGGGTTTTCCTTTTCTAGATAGTTTGGTAGGGAAAGAACACCTGAGACTGTAAGCATTTCTGGAGACCACAAGAAACAACTCCACAGATATAGAAAATGCAGAGGAATAGACAAAAGTAAACCAAAGCAAACCTAGAAATTTGGCTGCAGTTTGCAGAAAGTCTACTGTAAGGGCAGGGTGGAAGATGGCTGGCAAAGAGCAGAGGATGACCAGTGCACTGGGGTAGGTTTTTGTTGCTTTGGAGTTAGATGTGGTTTGGCAACATTTATTTATCACAATGTGAACCTATATCCCTAAACTAAAGTTACCTCAATTTAAAAACTTTAGAAAAATTAAAAATAAGTGAAAAGAAACTTAGGGTTTCATAGTTTTTTTTTTTAAAGGAAATCTGCATTCCTTTATTTTTATTTATTTACTTATTTATTTATTTATATAAGCACTAGGTACAGTCAGAAGTGCAGGAGGGTGAGAGAATTCACCAGAGCCAGAGCGGGGAGCAGAGCAGGCAGAAGGACTGAAGTACACTGCTGAGGGGAGCAGCAGGAGGCAGGAGAGGTCTGCACACCATGTGGGACCCTCCTCCGATGGCCGGGGAGCAGCTGGGGATCAAATCGACGCTGCAGAGGCTGCGGGCAGCTTTGCAACCCAGCGCTCAACCGCTGCGCCACCGGGGAGGCCCAAGGGTTTCATAGAGTTTTATAGGGTCAATACATTTATATAATGCAAAACTTCACATTCTTAATTTTCTCTAGTCTCCTAGTAGATAATTAATCCAATTTAAGGGATGAGGGATTTTAATGCAGTAGCAGGGACTGCTTTGACATCTGGGACTGGAATCAACTTCTCTGTGCTTTTTCCTTTATACCTAGGGTTTGAAAACTATGACTTGTGGACCCAATCTGGCTAGCCTTTTCCTCTTACAAATAAAGTTTTATTTAGTCAATGGCTGCTTTCTCACTGCAGTGGCAAAATGGAGCAATTGCCACAGATGGTATATGGCTGTAGAGGCAAGAATGGACACAGTGCAGGTTTTCTGATCCAGCAGACCGGGTAAAGGAGGAGTCAGAGTCCTCAGTGATTTTTGCAGGTCTTTTATTGGGATTTACCAGGTACACAGCAGGCAAGGGTGCTGGGGGGATGGGAGGCTGGCAGGCCTCCCAGCCCCCAGCAAGCCCTCACTCTATCTGGGCTCTCTGGTGATTTCTGCTTCTTTGCTTCTTTCTCGGCTTCTCTTTTGGCTTCTGCTGGCATCCCGTGACGCTGCCCTTAAAAGCCCAGTCTCAGCCCAGGTGAATCCCATCTACCTATGCCCACACCCTATTCCAGGTGCCCATCATCAGGCATGCATTCAGGACTGCAAGGATCCATCATCTATCCTGATGGTGGGAGGGCAGAAAAGCCTGACATTTTTCCTTACCCTACAGTCCACCCCCTCAGGGTTTTCTGCCATACAGTCTTCATATATACAATTTTCTTAGCAAACATAAACAATGCAGCCATGTCCCACAAAAGCAAATATATCACACTATAACAACAACAACAAAAAAATACAACAGAACACAAATAAGTCCAGGCAGGGCCCCAACCTAGTGGCAAAAGACAATTATTGGAACCAGCAGATGAGCCACCACTTTTGCTTCCAAAGGCACTGCTCATACAAGGGAGGGGAACCACTCACGGCATCTGCTGTAACACACCAGGAGCCGTCAGGCTTCCTGGCCTTCTCTGGCTGTAGTCTCGGCTACAAGCCACACACTGCATCCACCCCCAGGATGCACTCACTCTGGGATTGGCGATTCTGTTCTATTGTTGGGGGTAATTGCCAACCCTCAGGGTTTCTGTCTGCAGTCGCTCCAACACTCGGCTTTCATAGCCACCAATGCGACGCGCAGACCCCTGCACTCAGGCCAACCCACTGCACAAGCTCATGGGTCGGGGATCCAAACTCTACATTTGGCTTGGGCTCCACCCCAAGCCACGTTCCCCACCCGTCCCTCAAGGACAGGTTCCTCAGCTCCTCACCCTCACTCGACAACGAGCAGGGCATCACCCACAGGTGATTTTATGAGACTCACTGGTCTTCAGTATACTCAGGCTGCTTAACAGCCACTCGGGGCTTCTCAACTTAGCAACAGCATCAGCTTTTGCCTTCTCAGTTGGCTTTTCTTCTCTGCCTAGCTGTTGGGCACACATAGGCTGCTTTTGGCCATCCCACTGGCCACCCCCAGATTCCCAAAAGACATAACCTGCCAAGGTCCTCTGCCTTCTGGTGGGATTGTCAGTCCAAGTCCATTAGGCCTCTCCCTGCCATCAGCACCGGCGAGCTCCGAATCGTGGCCCTCTCTTCCCAACGATTCTTGCTACCTCAGGGGTCGTTGGCTGGTCCTCTTGGGCGTCTCCTCCTCCAGCTGAGGTCTCATCCTGCAGCTCCTGGATGGTGTCCACCCTCTGTGCCGCCATGGCGCCTCTAGTGTCGTCACAGGCAAACACAGTCTGTTACTCCTTAGTCCCTCCAGGTCTTCGGAGGGCTCCCTACCCGTCTGCATGGATCATCTTGCCGACTTATGCCAATTGTAGAGGCAGGAATGGACACAGTGCAGGTTTTCTGATCCAGCAGTGCGGGTAAAGGAGGAGTAAGAGCCCTCAGTGGTTTTTGCAGGTCTTTTATTGTGATTTACCCGGTACACAGCAGGCCAGGGTGCTGGGGGGCTGGGAGGCCTGCCAGCCTCCCAGCCCCCAGCAAGTCCTCCCTCTATCTGGGCTCTCTGGTGATCTCTGCTTCTGCTTCTTTGCTTCTCTCTCAGCTTCTCTTTCGGCTTCTGCTGGCGTCCCGGTGACACCACCCTTGAAAGCCCAGTCTTAGCCCAGGTGAATCCCATCTACCTATGCCCACACTCTATTCCAGGTGCCCACCATCAGGCATGCATTCAGGACCGCAAGGATCTGTCCTGATGGCGGGAGGGCAGAAAAGCCTGACATTTTTCCTTACCCTACAATGGCCCTCAAATCCTACAATGTTTGCTTACCTAGTGTAGGGTAAGGAAAAATGTCAGGCTTTTCTGCCCTCCCGCCATCAGGATAGATGATGGATCCTTGTGGTCCTGAATGCATGCCTGATGGCGGGCACCTGAAATAGGGTGTGGGCATAGGGAGATGGGATTCACCTGGGCTAAGACTGCTTTTAAGGGCGGCGTCACGGGGACACCAGTGGAAGCCAAGGAGAAGCCGAAAGAGAAGCCGAGAGAGAAGCAAAGAAGCAGAAACGGAGATCACCGGAGAGCCCAGACAGTGTGAGGACTTGCTGGGGGCTGGGAGGCCTTCTAGCCTCCCGGCCCCCCAGCACCCTTGCCTGCTGTGTACCCGGTAAATCCCAATAAAAGACCTGCAAAAACCACTGAGGACTCTTACTCCTCCTTTACCCGGTCTGCTGGATATTAGAAAACCTGCACTGTGGTCTTCCTGACCCTACACCTAGTCTGTTTTAGAAAAAGTTTGTCAACCGTATGACTTCTGAAGCTGAAGAGCCCAAGGTTCTCCCTGGACCAGTCACTTGAAGATGAGACCCCAGATTTGAGTGCTCCTGCTCACATCTCTTTGACCTTGGAGCTGTGTAGCCCTCAAGCCATCTGTAGCCATTGGTTCTAACATAGCAGTTCATGACAACTTATGTCTCTGACAGAAATGTCTTGCCCTAAATGCTGCAATAAGAAATCACATGACAGAAATCAGTTTTTGTTTTGATGGTGGTCACTGCCAGTTACGAATTGACTTCAGGTGAGGAACAGATAAGTTGGTGAATATCCTTTCTTGCAGTTTCTTCTTGACTTTGACATAAGGAAGATGGTTTTGGAGAAGCAACACTGACCTCTTTCAGAAAGATTTTGTTTCTGTAAACAGGAAGCTTTGGGTGAATTGTAGAAGTGATGCCATAATTCTCTGGCCCTTCCTTCTTACCTTTTTTTTACCTCCTTCATGTATTTTCCATGATTCTCTTCTGTTTCCACCCTGTTTGCCTCATTAGTCTCCTTCATTTCAGTGGCTCACCCATTTCTCTACTGAGGATTCTTCCTAAGTTACAGCAATAGCCTTTTTGCAGAAATTATCCCTACTAAGACAATATCTGTGAGAACTTTCACCAGAAGGGTCTTTATTTTTATTTCATCCTAATTTGTTCTAGAATTGTGCTAGGTTGTGTGCTGTTGTATTTTTACAATATTTACAAGTCACTTTCTAGAGCTGTTTTTGTTTTCTTAGATAATTCTTAAGCTTTTTCCCCTCTGTTTTTAATAAATTGCTGTATTGACAGGTGCCATTCAAGTCTGTGGAAGAAACATTTCTTTGAATTCCTTCTCACCAGAGGCTTTTGTGCTCCCTGTTGATGTAGAAAAGGTAAAATCATATATATATTTTTTTCCTTTTAAAACCACAGAAAGTATCAATTCCCTAGATAGTGCGGTTCTGACTCACATCTAGAAGCTTCACTTAATGAGGCAAATAGATTTCATTTCAGCATCTGATTGGGAAAGGCTGCCAGAAGCACAACTGAGAAGCACCTTGAGGCAGCACCTGTGCTCCACTGAAGCTTTTCCCTGATTACTGTATAATATCTGCCATAGGGGCACCAGCCTAAGGTTTTCTATCAGAAGAAATTCAATGATGGTTGTAGATAGTCTTCTGTCTCTGGAATGTATTTGCTCTAAATCATATAATGACTATGATAACTCCAATCAGCAAATATTTCCATTCCTAGGTATTAACTCACTAAATATAGTATCATGATTTTTCCATCTACTACACCCACACACAAAAAAAAAATGTTGACTGTGCTTGTATTTTAACTATTTTTTTTTCCTGCAGGAAAATGCACACTTTTATGTTGCAGATATGCTTATATCTGCCATGGAGAAAATGAAGTATAATCTCCTGAGTCAACAGCACACAGAGAACTGGAGTATGGACGAAGTCAGTGGACCACTTGCGAATCAGGCTGACGCTGAAGTGACCTTTTCTACCAACATAAAACAAGAATCTGGGTCATCTGCTTCTTCAGACAGTGGCTATGAAGGCAAGAGGGAGAAAGCTTTACCAGAAAGCTTTATGCTGTTTTTTCTCAACATACAGTTCTCCTGCTCTGTCATCCTCAAGTATATCTTTAAATTCTTTGTCTAAAACTTCTTGAGTAAGTTAGATGATTACCTTTCTGTTCTGCCATTTTGGATTTCAGATTGGTGATCATGTTCATTTAATTGCCAAATTGATATGCTGCTTTTTCTTGGATATCATCATACTTTTCTTTTGGGCAGTGACTAGTATTTTCCCTCCTCAATTGCAAGGCAGCTGTGCTCATCACTATACCACCATAGTCCCTCTTCCCTGGGGCCTGTCGCACAGTGGTCCCCTAGTTCTTTCTGAACATTGCCTCCTTGTGCAAGTCGTCCTCTTTCATTTGTTCAGCATGACTATGACATCCTGGGAACCAGTAATACCCCTCCTATCCAGGATCTTTGGTGCTATGGCCAAGGTCAAGGAGGTGGTGTGGGGTCACTCAGCTTACAGGTAAAGACAAAGCTTGGTGAGTCCCAGAGTAGAAGCAGCAGCCTTCTTCTGGGATCCAGGAGAGAAGGGCATCTAAACTGAGAAGCAGAATTAGGGTTTATCATTTTCCTGCAATTTACTGAATGTGGTCCTGGCTTATGTCCTATATTCTTTCTCTGTACTCATTTGCTGGAGATTATATCCACTGAACACCTGTCCATCACTCCCTCTCAGTTGATAACTCCTTAATATGTTTCCAGTCCAGCATCTCTGTTCTCAGTGTTTGCTCTATAAGGCCAGCACCTGTTGAACTTGCACACCTGGTTGGTCCCCCAGGATTGCTAACAACATGTCTAAACTAACCATCCATCTCTCCTGCACAACTCCTTTCCTTCAAAAAAAAAAAAAAATAAAACATGTCCTTCCTTTTGACTTCCTTTACCTGCCATCTTAGCCATGAACCTCTTAGTAATGAGGAAGAACTCAACTCCATGTGGCTTGTACAATGCCCAGAACAAAATAGGATTTCAATAAATAGTCAAGTGCACTCCCAGGCTTAAATTAAAAGACATTTTTTTAAAAAGGAGATAGGGCATTATATTTGAATCCAGTGGTAGAAATACGGAACAGACTAGTGTAGTGGCAACTCTGGCATCTGTCTTTTCTGGGGCATTGTGGTCTTCCATCTCTTCTTCATTCTTCTTGTGTGTGTGTGTATGTGTGTGTGTGTAGAAGAACTGGGGTGTAGGCCAGAGGTGTGCATGTGTGTGTGTGTGTGTGTGTGTGTGTGTGTGTGTGTGTGTGTGAGAGAGAGAGAGAGAGAGAGAGAGAGAGAGAGAGAGAGAGAGAGAGAGAGAGAGAGGATTCACCAGAGACAGAGTGGGGAGCAGAACAGGCAGATCTACTGAAATACACTGCTGAGGGGAGCAGCAGGAGAGACAGGAGAGGTCTGCTGCGCCATGTATGTTAGCTCCCTGGCTGGCTGCCAGGGATCGAACTCTGGCTGTCGCGGTGTGTCGTCATGATGATAAGTGTTGAGCCTTAATCCCTAGGCCACCAGGGAGGCCCTTACTTCATTTCTCTTTTCATTCTTCTTTTTTCTGCAGCCTGGCTTCTCCCACCCACCCCCTCACATGTGGATCCAGCTCTATAGTCTCCTTGACTGCTCAGCCAAGTTCTCACAGTGCAGCCTAGTGTTGTAGGACCCCAAGTGCAGATCCCCAGGACAGAGCACTTGGGCAGAGCATCGTCCCTGGTCAGCTGGCCAGGGAAACTAGGGTTTGTGATATGGACCATCACCCCATTGGAGGCCAGCAGAGGGGAGGAAGGCATATGGGTGGAAAAGAGATGATTGTATTTTAGTACACTGCACTTTTTCTTTAATTCTTTTTTCTGGTGTCTGTACCTTTGCCCCACTTTTCATTTGTTAGTAAACAAATTTCACTCAGTAATAGTGACATCTCTTTCATCTAGTCCTCATTTCTGTCTTTTTCTTGGACTGAGACCACAGTTGCCTTTAGTCGAGTGATTCTGTTAGGACTGCTTGTAGGTTCCATTCACGTGTCCCTAGATGTCTGTTTATTATAATTTTCTTTTTTCTCCATCAGTCTCTTTCTACTTGTTGATCCTACATATCTTTCTTTTAGATCTCTAAAATAGTCTGCTGAGCTTGTGCCACATTTATCCTGGGATTTTTAGTCTTGTGTGATTCGGCTTCCCCTTGCCTTTCTAGCAGCCATCTCCTACCATTTCCCTATGTTGTACTATGGGCTTTGGTTGCACTTGCCGCTTACACTCACTGCTACACACTTCTCACAAGCTGCTGCCTAATCCCTTTGCTGTGGATAGGCTCCCCTGGAGTACTGACTTCCACTGGAACAGCACCCCAATTCCTTCTTCCTTCCCATTTTTGAAAAGCAATCTCGTCTCACCACCACTGTCACATGTTCCCTAAAATGTATCACAGGGCACAGACTTCGTTCATGTGGAATGAACGCAATTTGTGCTCTAGAATGCTCCACAGTGGTCTCTGTGTACAGCTCACCTTGGCTTGTACATGATGGAGCCCTGTCTCTGAACTTTTTAAAGCCCAAGACACTTATGATCAAATGTGTCAATGTCTTAGTTACCTCATGAGATTTTGAACTGTGTGATGGATGAGCAATTGTCTTATTTGTATTTCATTAAAGATAGTATCTTGCCTAAATTAGGCATTTTCTAAATGTTTATTGAATGGTTGAGTGAAAGTTCATGTTTACTTGAAAATTTTACAAATATGAATGTTAATTAAAATTTTAAATTTGAATTTAAAAATATTTGAATTCAAATAAGAATATTTTTCTCTTGACATTGATGATGATAAAAGTTATTCCTTGAGGTTGGCCTGGGTTTTTCAAACTGTAGATTGGTCATGAGAGCACTTAAAAAAAAAGAGACACTTGAAAGTGTCAGCAGGTACCCCACTTGGGTTCAGCAGAGCTTCCTGGAACTTTTTTTTTTAAGTCACAGTGCTAATTGCGTGTTATTGTGAGAAACATAGAGCTGGGTGATATTGTCCCCATTTTTGCTGTGACGAAACTAAAGGTGAGAAGTTGCTTGTCTGTGGTCACCCCACTAAGATTGGACAGTGTGGTTTTAAACCCAGGCCAGCACACTGGGAAGCCTGTTCATATAACCCCCATAACCTATGGATTGGAGTATTGCCTTAACTATATTCATAGTTCTGTTTCTTTCCTATTCAAGTGAACACAGTTTCTTAGTAATGTGACTATATTAACAATGTGATTGTACTAGATAAACGATGTTTTACATCCATTTTTCCATGTTGCTACTGTTTTCACATTTTTCAGTGATGATGTTCCTTGAATTGATAATGCATTCGCAAAATCCATTTCCTATTATTTAACATTTAAGTATTTTTCAATATCTTAATGTTTAAATTTTTTTTTTTTATTTTGAGGTTGAGGTTGGCACAAGAAATGTTTTAAATGGACTGTAAATATCTCAATAGCTCCTTTGTGATCAAAGCCTTCCTCTTTCACTTTTTCTTTATAATGGCATTCTGGGAGAGTTCCCCAGGCTGGTATTAGGAAAAGAAGAGCATACATCTATTTTCATTAGTTTCCTAGGATAGCTGTAGCAAAATAACGTAAGCTGAAAGACTTAAACCAGCAGAAATTTTTCCCTTCCTGGTGTGGGGTCAGAATGAGGTGGTCGGGAAGGTTGGTTTCTTCTGAGGCTGTGAGGGAGAATCCATTCCATGTCTCCCTCCTGGCTTCTGTGGCGTTCCTTCCTGGTCTACACACTGTGCTGGTCTCCACTTGGTGCTGGTCTCCACCTCCACCACTGCATGGAGCTTTCTCTGGGTATCTGCACCTGTGTGTCTAAATTTACCCCCTTTTAAACACCAGTCATATTGAATTTAGGGCTAATGCAGCATGGTCTTGACCAGAGTGCTTGCCAATTGTTTAGACATTTTAATCATCACCTCACCTAATGAACCTACAATTTGAACTTAAAAGTGAGTAAGTTGATTACATCTACAGAGACTTAGTTTCAGATAAGTTCGTGGTGACAGGTTCTGGGCAGACATGAACTTTAGGGAACACTATTCACCCCAGTACAGTGTTTTTTGTTACCTGTATTCTTGGCCTTACTGGGAGGCTAAGATTGTTTGGCTGTTTATTTTTCATTTTATTTTTGAACTTTGTATTTTGTGTGTGTGTTTGTGTACAATTCGGGTATTTTTAATATTATAGAATTCTGCAACCATCACCACAATCCATTTTAAAATATTTCCATCACCCCAAAGAGTTTTTTTTTAATATTCCCCATACAATTGCAAGCCCCTGATTTTGACCCCTATCCCTCCTTTCCCCGCCCGCCCCTCCAGAGTGTGTCTCTGGTTCATAGTTGTTTGTTGATTTTGATTTTTTTCTTTCTTATAGTTATTCTTTTTCCTTGTCCCTTATTTAGGTTTTCTAGATTCCTATTATGAGTGAGACCATCCAGTATTTTTCTTTTTCTTTCTGGCTTATTTCACTGAGCATGATCCCTTCCAGCTCCATCCATGTTGCTGCAAATTGCATGTGTTTATCTTTTTTGAATGCTGAGTAATATTCCAAATAAAGAGCTTTTCATGCCCATTTGAGTCATTTCTACTCTTAGCTCCAGCCCAGGGGAACCACTTTTTTCTTTCTCTTATATTTGATAGATTTTTTAATGGAGATCTTCAAGCACATATAAAAGTAGAATTTCTTATGAAACTCCATGTACTCATCAGTGTTTCAATCTTTCTTTTTCTTCTTATTTCTTTTTATAGGTTGTGCTGTATTACACGTCAGTCCTGTGGTTGAAACACCTGCTTACTATGATGTAATGAAAGAGACCTGCAAGTATGACTTGGATGAATTTGTTATTGCAGGTGAGATTTCAGAACTCATTGGATATGAATAGGATCACCCCCACCCCCCCCAACATGTATTGGCAATCATTACACTCAATACCATAAATATTATAGTGGCATTCAAGGAAACTTCTCCCAAGACCAGATCATGTCCCTGATATAAAAAAAAATAAGATGTGCTTCTTATTGGTAGTTAATCTCTCATCTTAGTTGTAGAATTGAATGTAAAAAGCAGGTATTAATATCTATTTGGTCTCTCAATTATTTTTTTGGTAACTTTACAGGTGAGTTTATTTTGAAATCCCATCTTTAGTGATTAGCTGTAACCTCAGTAGAACTCCAAAGAACCTTAAGTTTGGAGCTGCTGAATAAGTGTTTCTTTCTGAGAGGCAGAGAGCTCATGTGTTCTTATAAAATTGATTATGATTAAGGGAAACAGACTGGAAGACCTCACTACTCTTTCTTTCATTTTTACACAGAACTTGGAGAGTTTAGCAACACAACAGAAAACTGTGGATGTTCACACAGCCCCTCTAAGAGGTATCTGCTTCCACTTTCATCTGCACCTAAACCAGGCTACCCATCACCTCTGAGGTGTTGTGAACCTCAAGCCTCTGATGTCTTGGGCCAAGTTCAGCCAATTCAATGACAGGGATTACCACTTAGAAATGAAATGATCACCACAGAACTTCCTGAGGTGTTTTAATAGTATTAAAAATTTGTATATATTCTCATTTAATGCTCATGGATAGGCTGAGCATTTTTTGTTTTTAATCTAATTTTGTAGATGTAAAAACTGAAACTTGTGTAAGATATGCCTCAGGATGCAATACTGTCAAATAAGACTTAAGACTTTATACTGTCAAATAACAGAAGTTAAGTTTTCTGACTCAAAACCCAGTGCTTTTTTTTAATCACCATACCTTCAAACTTTGATAAATAAAAGCTACTCTTGTGATCAAGGAAGAACTGTTGAGTGTGAAAACTACTGAGTGCTTGATGCATTGTCTCCTATAAGATCCCTCCTCTGAGTTTCTGGAGAGGGAAGGGTAATTGAAAACCTGAAGAAGACCCTTATCATATAGGGGTATGAATATAAATATAAAACATGAATACAGTTTTCCATTTCTTGTATCTCTTACATTTCAGTGTCATTTGTGAGCCAAACTTCAATTCTGCGGAGCTAATAGCCAAAGAGCTGTACAGAGTGTTCCGCAAGTGCTGGATATCATCAGAAGTTAATTATCGGTTGGCAGGTTCTCTCAATGCAGCTGGCTCAGTAGTAAGTACCAAATACATTGCTTTGAATTGAAAGTTCCTACGTTCTCATTTTGCCTTTCACTTCAGACATTCATGTGTTTCCTTATATGGCTGCTGGGTGTTGAGGGACACTTAAAAGGAAGGAAAAAACTGATATTTATTGAGCTCCTCGTATGCACCCAGAATTGGGTTCAACAATCCATGCTTTCACCCTCTTAAGCTTCCTGTTAGGTAGGTGTCAGTGTTATTTTTATTTTAAAGTGTTAGTTTCAGATCCCCAGTGGGACTGATCTGTAGCAGAGCAGGAGTCATGTCCAGGCTGCCGAATTTGAAAGTCCAGGCTGGTCCCCTTGTATGATGCTCTGCCCCCTCTCAGCCCACTGCCGGAGAGAGAACGTATGGCCAAGGCTAAAATAGGGGCAGGGCAAAGCACACTGGCAGTGCAGGGGAGGGGATGTTTAGTTTTATTAGGGTGACTTAAGGGAGGTATTAGCAGGCCAGGCAGAAACCTGTGGAGGGACATTTCTGAAAAGTGAACAAGAGCCAAGGTGCCCTGGAGGGGCCTGGTGTGTTGCCTAAGCCGAGTGGTTTGCTGCAGCTAGATAATGCGTTTCTGTGCCTCTGTGCATGTAAGGGGGGCATGTTGGTCTTTATGGGGTGAAGGTAACCCAACTGTGGAGGATTCTGAATGCTAATTTGAGGGGTTTGGACTTTTTAATGCTAATAGGACAGTTTAGTGGTTTGAAGGGGAGTCACAGAATATTTCTAGACTGGTCTCAGTAGAGCTGTTTCTGCCCTGTATGAAGGTAGCCCCACTCACAAGCCAACTTAGAGAGATTTGATCTATAGAAACGAATGACCTAAACCAAAAATACTGTGAAAAATGACCTCAGCTTGGTGTCTTTTAACTGATCTGCATGGGGCTTTAGCTCTATGAAGAGTTCTTGCCATGTTCTTTATAGTTCAGTGGAAAACAGCTTTAATTTTTCATGGTAATTTTTAATGTTGGAAACACATTTGAATGTCCTTTCTAATTTCAATTCCTAAAATTTGCTAGTTTAACTTGTTTCTATATCCCCTTCTGTGTTACGCAGGTTGTAAGTGAAGAGAATATGCAAAAAGACCTTGAATCTAGTGTGAATGTGGTGCAGGAAATTAAATTTAAGTCGAGGATCAGAGGAACTGAAGACTGGGCACCTCCTAGGTTTCAAATCATACTTAACATTCACCCACCACTCAAGTAAGTCTGGGAACCCACTGGGAAACCAATCCAATATTAATAAGCTGTGATGGATCCCATCTAACTCTTTGTGGAAGCAAGTACTAGAAAAAAAGAATATGTTAAGGGACAGGATATTTTGTTTTAGGAAAAAGGAAATTTGGGTCAGCTTTCTTAGCACCCTGTTTATCATAGGCTTTTGGGGGCCCTGTACATTTTGATAAGTTGAGAATTTGACTATGTAGCACTAGTTATGAACATTACATAGCAATTGAAAATTAAACTGTCTTTAATGGGATGTTTAAAATGACTATTATTAAGCCTTAAAGATCATGTGCAATCATTTTAAAAGATGAGACCACTCTATTTTCCAGTACAGTGTGAACCAAGAATCAATTAATAATTTTAAAAAAAGGAAAATTTCATCTTGAGGAGACCCATATTTAAGAAATGTAACAAATAAAACTATCTTTATTTTCTAAAAAATAATAAAATCTTAAAAGACAAAACTAAGTTTCTCTTAGTATCTTGCCTTGGTGAACTTTCTCTCATGCATTCTGTGTCTAGTTCTTTCTCAAGAGAGAAAACTGCACATGCAGTGGGAAGTTCTTCAAGACCCCTTGGTAGAATAGTTATTTGTTTTTTTTTTTTTAAAGATTTATTTATTTATGCATACAAAAACTGGGGTACAGGACAGTGGTGTGGGGGGTGTGAGGATTCACCAGAGACAGAGTGGGGAGCAGAACAAGCAGATTGAAATACACTGCTAAGGGGTGCAGCAGGCAAGTCAGGAGAGGGCTACTGTGCTGTGTGGGTTGTTCCCTGGCCAGGAATCGAACTTGTGTTGCAGTAGCTGTGGAGAGCTTCCTAGGTTGCGTCTTAACCCCTGTGCCACCAGGGAGGCTAGAATAGTTATTTGTAATACTGACTTTGCTGTTAAAAGAGTTAAGAGATTTCAGTCAGAAATCATTATTGAAATATTCTATTTCTTTCCCAAATGAAAAATGACAAAATTAAAGGCCCCAAGTGAAGAAAGTGTCATGATGTCAATTTCTTTTCCAGTCAGTGAAAAATATTCATTGGCCTTTTCTAAAATTTAACTTATTGTTTTCTATCCTCAGGAGGGACCTTGTGATAGCAGCCCAGAATTTTTTCTGTGCCGGCTGTGGAACTCCAGTAGAACCTAGTAAGTATGGATGATGAATTACCTATTTATTATGTGATGACGGGGCAAAGAACAACAGTGTTTGGCAATACATTGTTTTTGTGAGTGATGTCTTTGATAAAAAATTGTTATAAGAGCTTCATGATGTTGCCCCCTCTTGTAGGTAGAGATCGTTGTGACCTATATGGTCATGTAATGGCTTGTTAACTTTTGGACTCTGTCTCTTATTTCTACCCCTATTGGTCACTCAGCTGCAGCTACATGTTCTCTCTACTCGTTGTTTTGGAGTGTCTGGCTCACTTCTACGGGGTTTGCATATGTGGTTTACTCTGCCTAAAATGTCCCTTCCCCAGACATCTCCATGAATGGTTTCTTTACTTTATATCTTCACTCAAAAGTGATGAGGTTTTCCCTGGATGCCCTAATGGAAATATCCATCTCATCACACACAAACAGATACATGTTAACTTTATATCACTCTTCCTTCCTTTTTTTTATTCTAGTACTTTTTTTCCTAAAATACTGTTAAATTTTACTTATCACTAGCCCCCGAATTCCCAGAGGACAGACATGTTGTCTGATTTATTCATTGCTTTATCCATTGCTCCTATCAGAGTGCCTGGTACTTGCTGAATGAATCATAGACTTATTAATAAGCTGTCCAAAATCTTTTGATGGTTTGAAAAGGAAGCCTGAGGGCATTATTTCTAGGCCAGTGGCGGACTAGAAAAATCAGGCTTAATGTAGTCCCAGTTGCAACTTGCCCACCTGAGAGTGGTGATCACTTGTTCAGCAATGAGGATACCCATAGGTCTGACCTATGGAAGGTGGGAAAGAGGAGTTTTGCTGGAAAGTATTTCCTTGTTCTATTATTAGGCAGTTTTGAAAGGAAAAAAAGACTTAGAGGAGTACCACCTTCAGAAATAAAGTAGCAAGCAGAAATCTATCTGGGTTTCCTTCTATCACATTGAATGAAAATTGCTGTCTTGCATTATAGTTATAACTGATTTTCTTTTAAGTGACTCATCTTCCTAGCTAATGTAGCAGGCACTCTGTTTAGTTAACCACTATATCCTGGTGCCTCTGTAAACAGTGCATGAGTCAGAAACTTTGGACATGTGACTATGATTCTACCAACATTCTAAGTACTTCCCAGGTTTATTCAAAAATGAAAATGTGACTGTGTATGATTGATACAAACTTGGTCCTTCCCTCATGGTTTATTAAGGAAGACATAGTCATCAGCCTAGGAAATAGAAAGGATGATGCATGCAACTACAGAGAACGTCAAGAGTATTATGAAATTTTGAGTAAAGGAAATTTGTCTGGGTGTGGAGGCTGGTAGTGAGAGGTTTCAAAAGGAAGTGACAGTCCCAGAAGATTGTGTTGGCGGAATCATCATGTGCAAAGTTTCGGTGGCTGGCTATTGCAAAGAAATCCTGTGTGGCTAGAGAATAAGAGGGAGAAAATGTCCTGCAGAGATAGGCAGAGCGCTAGGACTATTGGAAAATCATGGTCAACCGTGTAAACAATTTTTACGTTTCCTGTGGACCTCCTATACGGCTGAGGATAATTTTAAAACCTTTTTTTTAATGTTGAGACAACTTCAGACTTAAGGAAGAGTTGCCAAAATAGTACAGAGACATCCCATATACCATTTATCCAATTTCCCCTGATGTTAATATACCACATAATCACATTATAATGAACAAACCTGAGAAATTAGCATTGGTACAATCCTATTTACTGAGCTACAGTCTTTGCTCAGACTTCCCCAGCTTTTCACTGATGATCCTTCATTGTTCCTGGCTCCAATTCAGGATTCCATTATGTTTGCCATGTCTCCCTATTTCCCCACAGTCTTCAATGCACATTGAGGCATTTGAAAAATAATCAGTAGACATGACAAAATGATATTTAATCCTTGAATACTTCAGGACCATCTGACAATAATGATGACAAACAGCCGTCACACCAAAAAAAAATTGCAATTTTCATTTTTTTAAATTGCAATTTTCTAATATTATCAAATGCTAGTCCATGTTTACTTACTGTTCTTAAGATGTCATTTATAGCTAATTTTCTCATCTAGATTCCAACCAAGTTTCATATAGTACATTCATTATTATTTCTCTTTTATCAACTTTATTCTAGAACTGTACTATGGTAATCACAAGTCCATGTGGCTATTTAAAATTAAATTCAATTAAATTCAAAGTCCAGTTCCTCAGACACACTAGCTGCATTTCAAGTGCTCAATAGCCGCATGTGGCTGGTAGATTAGACAGAGAAAACATTGAATCCTCACAGAAAGTTCTCTCAGATACCACTGTTATAGAAATTTTTTCTCCTTTTTTTTTTTTTTCTCCTATGACTTTGCCTTTGCCTAAAATGAGAACAATTGTGGTTTGGCTTGGGGTTCTGAAACCCAGGGCTATTGACTTTGTTGTGTGTGAAGGGGTGTCCTTTGCATTGTAGGATGTTTAGCAGCATCACAGAACACCACTAGCTGCTTCCCAATTGCAATAATCAAAAACGTATCTAGACATTTCCAAGTATTCTCTGGGGAAGGGGGAGTGTCTTTCCTCCATACTTTTGAGGACACTGGTTTAGGATACTTTGTTTTCTTGCAATTAAGAATTGAAGAAACAAAAATAGATGGACAGAATTTATTCTGTAATTACAGTATAATGCTTAGTATATATTCAATGAAATTTGATGAATGAGTGACTAGCTATTGAAATATTAGGATTTCACATATTAGGAAAAGAAGAATTATATCAAGAAAATTTATTGGCTCCTCTGTCCTCCTTTCTCTTCCAATCTTGTTAAATTTTATCAGAAATGTAGAGTCTGGTGGCCAGGGTACACCTCCTGGGTATGTGCCATATAGAAAAAATACATGCATTAATTAGATAAACTTCATTCAGGCATGAGTTATAACACTGTTGATTCTGAATTGAATGTATGAATCAACAAGCTATCTTAAATAAGCCATCTTTAAACAGAAACCAGTTATATTTTAATCTGTTGATAAAAATGTTCCCTTGGCTCACCAGACCCTCACACTGTATTTCCCCCAGAAGCAATGCTCCAGTATTCACTAATTCACCATTCATGGTAACTTTATGCAATAATGACCACAAATAATAATACTCAATAGTATTGGTTTGTTTGCATTTAAAAATCAGCTCTGAGTGTGACTTGGTTCTGAGAGATAACTTGGGCAAATGTGAAGGCATTAGTTCCTCTCCTATTCCTTCCAACCATCAAGGCAGAGGAGGATGATGGCTAAAAGTTGGAACTTCAGCAGCCTGACTTGAGTTGGAATCCTGCTTGTCTGCTTACTGTTTGTCTCTGGCATGTGGCTTCACAACATTGTCTGTGCTTACACTGTTGAAATAGGGGAAGTAATAGTCCCTACCTCACAGAGGTGCCAGAACAAATGCTTGTGTATATATATATATATATATATATATATATATATATATATATATATATCAGACATTTAACCAGTGAGGAACACCGAGTAAGTGCTCAATAAAGTTTTGCTCCTGTAGGCACTCCAGGTTATTTTCAGTCATTATAAGGCAACTGACTATACTTAGAATCCACAGTATGCTAGGTACTATGATAGCTTCTTTCACATCCATTGTCCCATTTAATTCTCCTAGTATATGTCAACTAATATTTGCATGATATTTCAATTAAAAAGAAACCCAAGCTTAACCCTTAAGCTTGCTCCTTTAAGACCCTAAAACTGCCTACCTGGGTGTTTGTTGCATTAGTCTCCAAACCATTTGTTTGTCAGTTACTTATGAAAGCAACAGTTCTGCAGCTTCTACATCTGTGACAGCCTGGGATAACTAAAGAGTTGTTTCACTCTTTTTTTTTTTTTTTAAGCTTTTTTTTTTTAAAGATATATTTATTTATACATACAAGAATTGGGGTACAGGCCAGAGGTGTGGGGATGAGAGGATTCACCAGAGACAGAGTGGGGAACAAAACAGGCAGATTGAATGAACTACACTGCTGAGAGGAGCAGTGGGCGAGCCAGGAGAGGTCTGCTGTGCCATGTGACTAGCTCACTGGCTGGAGGTAGAACTTGTGCTGTAGTGGTGGCGGCTAGCTACATAGGTTGCGGCTTAACCCCTTGTGCCACCAGGGAGGCCCTGTTTCACTCTTTTAATGTGTATTTTTTTTCAATGTGTATGTTTTTCATTGTTACTGAAGATGAGTGTTTTTCACAGCCCTGCCCATACTATGCATTTCATCTTTCTGTGTATTACCTTTTACCATATTTTGTGCATTTTGTATCTTTTCCCTCACAGATTTATCCAAGAACTCTTGGGTGTAACTTCCTGACCTTGTGTAGGGCTTTACAATTCACAGACCTCTTTTAAGATGTGTATCCAGTTTTGAGGTGCTGTTTGTGGGCTCAGGACAGTTAGCCTGAAAAGATCCCCACTTGCCTTCAGTCCTGCCAGGGAGAAGCAGTGTCTGGGCTCCCACAAGATTTCCAGACCTAATTCTCATGTTCTTTTGACTACGTCATGGTTTACAATGCTTGTCATCCACATTCTGAGTATTGGGGAGGGTATTATTTTCCCAATGTCTATTCCACAAAAGCCAAGTTCATGAATGGCCTTGATTTAAGTTCTCCAGTCCCTGCCCCCACTTTACCAACTCCTGTGAAGCAGAGTGTGACTTCAGCAGCAGGAATCAGCCGCCTTCCAACCCTTGGGTGGGTGTTGAGGGGAGAAGAGGGGTTGGACTCGGTGTTTGCTGAGCGGCGCTCTCGCTCCCCTGTGCTCTGCAGAGTTTGTGAAGCGGCTCAGGTATTGTGAGTACCTGGGTAAGTATTTCTGTGACTGCTGCCACACCTCCATGGAGTCTTGCATCCCGGCCCGCATGCTGATGGCGTGGGACTTCAAGAAATACTATGTCAGCAACTTCTCCAAATGGCTGTTGGATAGCATTTGGCACCAGCCTGTTTTCAACTTGTTGAACATCAACCGCAGCCTGTATGCTAAGGCCAAGGAGCTGGACAGACTGAGGGTGAGTTGCTTGCTGCCCCTGCCCTGCATGCCCATTTCAGGGGGTCTCAGACTGTGCCCAGCAAGTTGGCCTTCAAGCCTGTGAAGCTGAAGCTTCAGGGCCTCCTGCCTGCATGGGGTCTTTCCAAGACCCCATACCAAATTCCATGTAGTTTTGCATTTACACCTAGCTTTATGTATTTGTTATTTTTATATATTTGAAGATTTATTTTTATTTATATATGCATATAAGAACTGTGATGTAGGCTAGAGGTGTGGGAAGTGAGAGGATTCACCAGAGAGGGGAGCAGAACAAGCAAATCTATTGAAATGCACTGCTGATGGGAGCAGCAGGTGAGATAGGAGAGGTCTGCTGCACCATGTGGGTTAGCTTCCTGGCCGGGGATCGAACGCATGCCACAGTGGCTGGTGATAGCTTGGTTGCACTGAGACTTTAACCCCTGCTCAACCAGGGAGGCCCTTTATTATTTTTAAATTAAATTGTTTTAAATATTACTTTTCAATAAAAGCTCTTCAGTTTATTGTGCACCACACAATGATTTACTAAGCATATATATAGTGAAATGGTAACTAATTGCGCTAACTAGCATATTATCTTATATGAGGACATAGTTATTTGTGTGTGTGTGTGTGTGTGTAATGAGATTGTTTGAAATCTACTCTTTGTAAATTTTAAGTATTTAATACAGCTAGTCTCAGAGAATCATAGCATGTCAGGTTAGAAATAATATTTAATTTTGATTTATATATCTCCAATGTTATATAACACATGTAATCGTTTCCATCTTTGTTTTCTTACATTAGGATACCCAGGAGCAGCTTTTCCATATCAAGAAGCTGTTGAAGACCTGCAGGTTTGCTGAAAGGTACCACTGCTGCTGGGCTTGGTCTTCCTGTCGAATACCAGACTCTCTCAGCACAGCAGTTAGCTCATGTTGCCCTTTGGGAGTGCAGACCCTCTATTTAAAGTTACCAAACCTTCACTAGCAGCTAAATTAACTCCAGAGGAATGCATCAGTAGAAGGATGAAACAATAGCTAGTGACCTTTTAAATTGTTATTATTTTAAATTGTGATAAAATGCACAAAACATAAAATTTTGTATATAAACAAAAAAAAAGACAGCTTTTTAAATAGAGAGTAGATCATTCAAAGGGTTAAGATTATTTGTTATGATTGGATAAGATGATAGGTTTTTAAAAGTTACTTTATTTAAATGCTATTTTAAAGCATTTTTCAGGTTCTGATCCTTACTTAATGATGATATGTGTTTTTGAATTAAATTTCTTACATGCTTTTTGTAATCATTTAGACCTATCTCTACTTCATGGCATTGGTGTGACAGGTTAATTACTTCTCAGTCCCATTTTTCTCATTTGTAACATGGAACAGGACTCATGTTAAATCAGGGAGAAAGTCAGCAAAAATAGGTTCTTGCCAACCAGTGACATGTGCATGGCGCTTGAGGCACACAGATGCTGCACTTAATTAACAAGGCATGAGGTGGGGAAGAGAGTAGCAAGATTTCATGGAGGAAAAAGCCAAACTTAAAGAAAAAGTCAGCAAAGAAAAGGTCAGGGAGCCTCCAGCAGAGGAAGCAGTGTAAGTGTGCCTCTCATAGGCTGGATGGAGAATTATGCAGTTTGGCATCCCTAGAGTCCAGTCCAGTGGGGGCAGTGGCTGGCTGGGGCATGCACTGCACAGTGATGCTCCTCGTTGAATGAGGGCATTCAGGAGGGGCACAGGTGAGTTTGGGGAAGGTTACATCTGTTTTGACTGGCCTCAGGACATCCAGGTACCTGTGACCAAGTGACATTTGAATCTTAAACTCAGAACTGGGCTCCTGGATTGGGGAGGGGCGGTGGTGGTCATATGCCTGTTCGTGAGCTGTCTTTTCCTGCTGGCTGGGACAACTGTCAGATGCATGAGCAGCTGTAAGAGACACATTTTCCTGCTCATTCAGCTTTTGAGATTAGCTTTTAAGAAATTCTAACTTTCTGACTTTCAAGCAAACTTGCAAAATATAAAGTGGTGAATAAGGTTAATTTGTTCTTGAACCTGTTTTGAAAAATTGAGTTAAAAAATTAACCATGAGCACCAGGAGAAAACAACTGCCTGCTCCCTCCTACCCCCCTTCTTTTTCCACAGCCTCTGTGTGGGTGGTTTGAATTCCTCTTCTCTCACTCTCTGGCAGTGCATTAAAGGAGTTTGAACAGGTGCCCAGACACTTAACGGATGAGCTCCACCTGTTTTCCCTGGAGGATCTGGTCAGAGTCAAGAAGGGGCTGCTGGCACCTTCGCTCAAGGACATTCTGAAAGCATCCCTTGCCCACGTGGCCAGCTGCGAGGTGAGGCTCCTGGGCTGTTCCTTAGGCAGCAGAGCCATGCTTGGGTTGTGCGTGTACCTCATTTTTTCCCTCACCATACCTGAGGAAGATGGTGGCCACACTATCTCCAAGTGGGAATAAAGAAGTTCAGGACTGTTGGGTAACAGGCATGGTCATCCTTGGTGGTCGGGCTGGGAAGCAGGCCTGGGATGGGCACCTTCTCAGTCCAGCAGTCCGGCTCCGCTGGGCGTCCTGTTGGCCTCCCACCTGCCCCGAGCCACATGGACTCAGTATCCAGTGGGACAGAAGCACCATGCCTGTGTGGGTAAAGACTGTAGCACAGCTCCCAGATGTAGAGTTAGATCTGTTAAGAACACACATTTAAAACCCTTCTCTGGTGCCTCAAACCACTTCAAAGTGGAATTTTTCCATATAAAACAAATGCACATTTATTGTTCTTACCCATTCTTTTCAGCAGGACATAACATCCTGTTTCTTCTAGAGGTTGGCACAACAGACATTGAGACATTGATATTTATAGAGAGCTTTCAAAGTGGGGGTAACTCAGCTCTCCATGAGAAGCAGCAGCACCAGTGAGGAGTGCAGCTTTTCCTTCCTTCTCTTTCAGCTGTGTCAAGGAAAGGGCTTCATCTGTGAATTTTGCCGGAGTACAGCTGTCATCTTTCCATTTCAGACCTCAACGTGTAAAAGATGTTCAGGTATTTTAATAATGTAATAAATGAAGCTTAATAATAGCACAATAATGTAAGCATAAAGTTAAGTTAGCTTGAGTTTAATAATACAAACAAAATTAACATAGGCTTAACAGCAGTCTAATAACTAAGGCACAATGTTCTCTCTTTACAGTATAGTAATGCTGGTGTGTGCTTTATGTTAGATTGGAGCAAATCAAGTTTTGCTTATACAGGGAAGCGTATTTACATGGGATAGGGGTGAAAGGTAACATCTCCCGGTATAGGGTTTAGGGAGAAGAGAGGTGGTGGCTGTTTGCCTTTGCCCAAGGTCTTCTGTACTAGGGAAGTTATAGCTGCCCCTGTTTTGTGATTGGCTACCATCAAGGCCTATGCTAAAGTGTTGTCTTTGTCTCCTTTTATACTGTCATGGCAGAGTTGAGTAGGTGGTATGTAGGCCAGGTGGACTACAAGGCCTGAAATATGTACTATCTGATTTTACAGAACACATTTGCAGACCCGTGTTTTACTGTTTAATTACCTAACAAAATCCCAGGCTCTCAAGCTGTCTCATGGGTGAGATCTGGGTCTGAATTCTGCTTTCACCCTGATCTCTCTAACCTATTAGGCGGCATCACAGGATGGGTTCCCCAGCAGAGAAATGCAGGCAGGGTTTGCATGCACAGAGTTTACTGGAGTGTGTTATGAGGTCCAATGCCCTTGGGGGTGTGAAGGCAGCAGGATTAAGCAGAGGGAGAAATTGAACTGTGGTGTGGTTGCAATGGAGGCTCAGCATATTTCAAGGGGAACTCTGGAGCTGGGATGGCCTTCAGCATTGTCCCAGTCACTGGATATGGACCAATGCCAGCAAGGGGTCATGACTTTGAGAGAGGCAGCTCTCTCTAGCTAGGGCCATTTCCACAGAAAGGATGTTGCTTCTTGAACCATCAGCCTCCAACACTCTAAGTAGCTGGGGGAATGGTTCTTGGGTGGATCTGGTGGGCACCGTAGCACCCACAATGTCAGACTCTCTCAGCTTCATGTTCATGACTTATTGGGAACTTTATAATCCCTCTGAGTTTCAACCTGACTGACTTCTTTTTGGAAGGCCTTGGTTTCTGGATATAGACTCCCTTTGTATGTATGTGAGGAAACAAGATAGCCTGTTTGCTGATAGCTGTCCTCCTTGCTTGCAGCCTGCAGAGCTTGCTTTCACAAGCAGTGTTTCCAGTCCTCCGAGTGCCCCCGGTGTTCAAGGATCAAAGCAAGAAGAAAACTTTTGGAAAGCTTGCCCTCTGCAGCAACATGATGTTCTTGAAGAGTGTGAAAAAGATTGTTCAACCCGCCTTGTGATAACTCCAATTTCTGTCTATTATTGATAAGATGGTTTTAGATATCAAATATTTTCTATTAAGAAAAAAGATTCCAATAGTTTCTTTATTGTATATATTTAATGTTTTAGAAAGAATTCAGACTGTTATTTGGGTAGTGCAGGGTTGTCACTGGTGGTTCATTTTTATGACTGTTCAATATTTTTGCTGCTATTTTTTAGAGTCTTTTATACTTATTAAATTGTATTTGAATAATTGTGTCTAGCTAATGTTGGAGCCTCATTTTTATGAAGTGTAACTGACAAGATGGATTACTTAGAAAGGGCTCTCAAAATGGGAACATTTAGGTTTATACAAATTAAAAACTGAGTTATGCTACCTATTTCCTGTATCTTTGTGTAAGTTATTCTGAGTCTCAGTTTACAACCTGTAATTTTGTTAATTTTTGAATTGTGTTGTGGGTTGAATTATGTCCCCACGAAAGATATGTTAAAGTTCTGTCTATAAGGTGATCTTATTTGGAAATAGGGTCTCTGCAGATATAGTTAAGATGAGGTCAGACTGAACTAGGGTGGACCCTGATCCAATCACTGGTGTTCTTGTAAGTGGAGGGAAATTTGGACAGAGATACAGACACAGTAGTCACAGGGAGAATGTCATTCAAAGAAGGAGGCAGAGACTAGCATCTACAAAGAACACCACAGACTGCTGGCAGTCATCAGACGCCACCAGAGACGTGGAACAGACTCCCCCTCAGAGCATCCAGAAGGAACCAGCCCTGCCAACACCTTACCTTTGGACTCCTGGCATTCAGAACTGTGAGAGAATAAATTCCAATTATTTTAACTCACTGATTTGTGGTAATTTGTTACTGCAGCCCTAAGAAACTAATACACATCACATTTTGGGTTACTGGGAGGGTTAAATGAATATTAAGTAGCATGTGTGAAAGCACAGGAACAGTTTCTCATGCATGAGAGGTGTTATGAAGGCTTGAATCTCCTTTTTTAAAAAAAGATTTTTTTATGCATACAAGAACTGGGGTAAAGGCCAGAGTTGGGAGGGGTGAGTGTATCCACCCCAGACAGAGTGGGAAACAGAACATGCAGATTGACTGAAATGCACTGCTGAGGGGAGCAGCAGGTGAGTCAGGAGAGGTCTACAGTGCCATGTGGGTATCTCCCTGGCTAGAGATCGAACTTGTGCTGCAGTGGCTGCGGATCACCTCATAGGTTGTGTCTTAACCCCTGCGCCACCAGGGAGGCCCAGGTTTGAATCTCTTACCTTCAGTCTCAAGATCCAGAACATGGGCTCTGAAAGATAAGAGTTATACAAAAGCCTACCCCATCTATAGGCCTGTGGATGAGAGAGAGATCTCTAAAATGCAGAGCAACAGCCACTGAACACAGCTGCCTCTTCTACTTTGGATGTAAAGTGTTGGAAAGAACTATTAACCCTCAGGTGCCAGGAGATAACCATGCTTTTGGAAGGTGGTGGTTTAAATCACGGTGGAGGAGGCAAGAGAAGTTGGTAGTTACCTCCCATTGGAAAACAGATGAATCCTTGATTTTCAGATGTAACAAAATGGAATTTATCTTCAAATCTCTAGTGACGCCTTGACTATGAATGTTAAGTAGGCCCTTCCATGCCCTGTCATCCGCACAGGGTTGAAGAGGATTTTTGAGGTTCAATGAGAGTGTGTACCAGCCCACGTGCTCCTGCTGGTCCTGCTCATGGGGATTTGTGTGTCACAGGGATCAGGTTCTAATGGTCTGTCCCCATAATGAGGCCTCAGAGGATGATGGAGACTGAAATTGCCATGTCCTATGGAGCAACTTTGCCTGGCAATGTCCCACAAGGGGGGCTGAGAATGCTCTCCTTCTCTCCTCTGGCTCCACCCCACAAATAGCTGCCCCTTGGCTGTTCCTTGATGTTAGTGATGATAACAGAGGAGACCAGACTGAAGACAATGTCCTGAGTGACCCCTTTAAGTGGTATGGGGCCATAGGGAAAGGAATTTTAGGGTGGCCAGAGCACCATCTGCAAGATGTGGGGGATTTGGATGGGCATGTATCCTTGGCCTTTGTCCCATCACCACACAGCAGGGCCTCATGTCCAGGATGTAAGGGCACTCTATCCCCAGGCAGGAGTATGGGGACAGGAACACAGAGGTGTGGGGATGAAGGGATGAGAGAAGCCTGGAGGTACAGGCAGAAGCCTGAAATGGGAAGGATTTGCTTGTCCTCTGTGGTTAATCTCTTGGATCTGAGCCCTCCACTAGGAGAGATGCTCTTAAATGTGTAGGGAAGTGGAGCCCCTGCTTTCTCAGTTTCACAGCTAGGTTTTTCCAATTGTGTGTGCAGTTTGGCTACAGCAGTATCACTCATAAAATCACAATTTTAGTTTCTAGCGAAGTGAAAAAGGGAACCATGATGCCTCTTTTTAAAGCAGATGGAGAATTGTTTAAAAATAGAGAACTTTAAATGTTTGCTTTAAGGAATCCTGCTTATAAAATGTTGACACATGAGACAATGCAATTGAGTGTCTTATTCATCCTCTTTTAGCTATGACCTCAAGAAAGCTTGTGACTAGGGCTTCCTGTATTAGTGTCTGGCTGGTGCTAAGCCAGCTGAAATCTGGAAAGAGGACCTAAAGTACCAGTCTTCTCCCTGATGAGTCTATTATGCTCCTTCAGCAAGAAGAGGAAGCTGGGGTGCAGGGGGCCTACATGGGTATGTTAGATCACCAACTCTAGGGTCCAGAGTCCCTGGCCTGTAAGCCGGCCTGCACACACAGAGTTCCCTGCCACCACAGCAGTTAGAGGTAAAGAAGCTTTATTTGTTCATTTTAAAGTCTTCCCTTCTGCCACTGCCCTATCTCTATTATACTGCTCTCATCCTCAGTTCCATATACTTTTTTTAAAAAAGATTTATTTATTTATGCATACAAGATCTGTGGTACAGGCTGGAGGTGTAGGGGAGTGACAGGATTCACCAGAGACAGAGTGGGGAACAGAACAGGCAGACTGACTGAAATACATTGCTGAGAGGAGCAGCAGGGCGAATCAGAAGAAGTCTGCTGTGCCATGTGGGTCAGCTTCCTGGCCGGGGATTGAACTCATGCTGCAGTGGCTGTGGATAGCTTCACAGGTTGTGTCTCAACCTCTTGTGCCACCAGGGAGGCCCAGTTCCATGCACATTTATTACATTTCAAATTAAGAAAAAATTTACAAAACCTTTCAATAAGCCATATGCTGAACAAATACTATTTCTGGGCACATAAAGATGCCCTGGGGAAATGGTTTGGCTATAGAGCCAGTGACCCAGATGTGAACTCTTTCTCCTATACTCTGCCCATGATGGACAGTAGAGTGTCCAACAAGAGCGTACTGTCTTACCACTGAAGGTGATGGTTCTGGAAGCAGCTTTTCTATTGACATCCAACTAAAAATGGCTGGTTAGTAGCTGGTGGACAGCTTTTGTCATGTCAAGTTAATGGGACAGTGGCTTCCATTAATCATGGGTCTACAAGAAAACTATGAATGAGGGTGTGTGTACAGATTATAGTATATCTATCAACATCTGGTTCTTTTCTTCATGATTACAAAACTAAACCACCTGTCCCAGCCCCTTTACATCTGTGTGAGCCAGTGTGGTTGAAGGGTGGTTGATGAAATACAAATGCAGTTAATGAACATTATTTATAGTCTGCTGTTAAACATCCTGCTTGAGATAAGTGGGTCAAGATGATGTGGTATATATGCACAATGGAATACTACTCACTCATCAAAAAAGATAAACTCATGCCATTTGTGTCAAGATGGATGGAGTTGGAAGGGATTATGCTAAGTGAGATAAGTCAGAAGGAGAAAGACAAATACTGGTGTCACCTATATGTGGAATATAGAGAAACCAAACAGAGGGTCAGACAAAACCAAACTCAAAAATTAACCCTTGAAAGCTGACCATAGACCTGAGGCATTCAAAGTGGGAGGGGGTGGGGGAGCAATGAGAATGTGGGGTGGAAGCCGAATGGACTATGGTGGTAGATTATGGGTGTTTTGCTGGTGGGAATGTTATGATAACAACACCTGAAGGGTGATCCTATACTTCCAAAATACAAATGATGATGCAAACCAACATTACCTCAAAACAAATAAAAAAGACAAATAAAATCTTAAACACCACTGCAAAAAAACAAACAAACAAACAAACAAACATCCTGCCCGGGACCCCAGTGAGCCCCAGGGTGAGTCCTGGAAGCAGTCCTGCCAAGGAACCCCCCTGCAGATCCCAGCGAGCCCCAGGATAGGACCTGGAAGCTGCCCAGAGCTGGTCAGTCCTTGTAAGCAATGAAGCAGGCCCTGCAAGGGGCACAGAATGACAGGCCCTAGCAGAAGCAGTGACATGGCCTGGTCCTGACTGGATACACCTCTTAGAGTAATGAGCCAGAGGGACACCTTTTGGAGAGATAGTCCCCTGGATAGTAGGGGACTGATTATCCTGGGGACGATAGAGACCAGCACAAACTTCAACATGGTTGACACTGAGGAGTTGGGTGGAGAGAGAATTCTTGAGGTAGTATGGTGTAGGGAACACTGGTGGCAGGGTTCTTAGCCAGGCCGGGAGCCCTGGGAAGGGGGGAGTGGAGGTCTTGTTGAGGCACAGTCTGTTGAAAGAGAGGGACACGTTGTGCAGGAGCTGGAGTGTCTCATACAGTCTGGGTCTCTGGTGAAGATAAGAGCATAGCAGGCATCCTGATCTGCATTACTCCCACCCACTGCTCACCCCGCCTGGGGCTGGTGCTTACCTACTGAGGTGCACTGAGAGCACAGGGAATACCAAGTCTTTCACCCCAAATCTCAGAGAGGATGGATATTGGCAGTGCCACAAACATAAGCCAGCCTTACTCTAACTTCATCTGCCCTAGCTAGAGGCCTCCAAGTCGCTCCCCCACCCTCCTGATTTAAGTAGTTAATTTGCATTTATGAGTAGAATATATTCACCTTGAGATATTATATTCACACTCACTCAGCATGGCACTGTGGGCATGATGAGGGTCTCCAGGGGCCCAGACTGCCCAGGACACCACATGTTCTTATGTGAGACCCTGCAGCACAGGACATAATTCCTCACCAGATACTGAACCTGCCAGCACCTTGATCTTGGATGTCTGACTTCCAGAACAGTGAGAATTAAATTTCTGGTGTTTAAGTCACTCAGTCTTAGTACTTTTGTTATAATAGCCCCAACAGAATAAGACAAGAGATGAGGGTAGGGGAAGATGTGGGAAATCTGAGAAATGGCTTCGCTAAAGACTAGTAGTTCTTGAAGTGTGGGCCAGGGTCCCCTGACGGTCTCTGAGACACGAGATCTGTTATGTCCAAACTGTTTTCATAATAATGCTAAGATATTATTTCCCTTTTTAATTTTTCACTCTCACAGTGTACAGCCAGTGTTCCAGAGATCACAGGATGTGTAGTGACTTCATTTCTCCACCAGCTAATAGAAAATTATACAGTTTATATATTCTTGTATTTAAAAAAATTCTGTTTAATTTCTAAGATGGTAAACATAAACATAACCCACCTAAGCAAGAAGTATGTTGGCATCCTCAGTGATTTTCAGAAGCATAAAAGAGTCCCACAACCATAAAATCTGAGAACTTGCCATGGAGAAAAGACAGAGAATTAAAGTTTGGTTTTTCCACATGTTCCTGTTGGAACTCAGAGAAGCATTTCAGGACGCTTGCAAAACATTTGCAGAGCACTAGCTCCTCACCCCAGCTGCCAAGATCTAGACTGTCCTGCCCTGGTTGCCTCGCTCCCATTTGGCTGCTGTGTTCTGCCTACTCAGGTATTCTCTCCATTTCCAGAAGACATGAAATTCCTGCCTCACAACAT
This sequence comes from Talpa occidentalis, assembly GCF_014898055.3. Taxonomy (NCBI): domain Eukaryota; kingdom Metazoa; phylum Chordata; class Mammalia; order Eulipotyphla; family Talpidae; genus Talpa; species Talpa occidentalis. The sequence goes on from NW_023604861.1 coordinate 62,475,476, forward strand.
ACTTCCCTCTGAGCCTTCCCCTCGCTCCCACCTCTAAATGCTAGGCTGCATCCCTGCCCCAGATTTCAGTTCAACCCTTTGGAGCAAGTCGCCTGTACCCTGTTTACCGCAGGGAGTTCTTCCTGCTTATTTTCAACGAAATCAACAATTATTTTTCCTTCATGGCATTTAATTCAAATAGTTATTCATTTATTTGTTCACTTCTGACAACTGTTGCTTCTGGTAGCCTCTAAACTGAGAGGAGAGATCATGTACACTAGTCCTGTTTATTGTAATCTGACACCTATCAGCCATTTCACACATTTGTTGACACCTCTGATGAAAAATTAAGACAAAAAGAAGAAATTAGGATAAAGGTAATACAAGAGGAGTGATATACTATGATTTCAGGAGAGAATGCAGAATACAAGATGCAAATGTAAGCTGCCTCACATTTGCTAAAAGGAACATTCATGACCCAAAGTGTTTCTACACTAAGCAAAGAAGGGCACTCCCAGTTGTGTGATGCAGGCCCCTGAGATACAATCAGACGTTTTCAGGAGAGACACAACTATTTACTTCTGGGATAAAGAGTTATATCTCTAAGGTTAGAGCCTTAGGGAGTTTAAATTAATATTTTAGAACTTAAATTTGATGTTTGCTTAGTTGCAAAGGCAACTCTCTTGAAGGAGGACAATACTTATTTGATTTTATTGTTTGTCATAATATTGCTCTGAATGGAGAAATAATGTAACAATTATTTCTGATTGCAAGTCAATCATTTTCTCTCTAAAAATTCAAAATAGTTTATGTCTATTTTATCTATATTTACACCTATTTTTTAAAAAGGATCATATAACAAATTCCGTTTTGTAACATAATTTTCTCCCTGAATAATATTAGATATCATTCCATCCCATTTCACATAGATCTGCCTAATTACTTTGATAACGACCAACATGTAATAGTATTAATGTAGGGAGGCTTCTTTCTTTTTTTTTTTTTAAAGATTTATGTATTTATACAAGCACTGGGTACAGTCAGAAGCGCGGGAGGTGAGAGAATTCACCAGAGCCAGAGCGGGGAACAGAACAGGCAGACGGACAAAACACACTGCTGAGGAGGGCAGCGGACGTGGCAGGAGAGGTCTGCGCGCCATGTGGGACCCTTGCTGGTGGCCGGGGATCGAACTGGCGCTGCAGATGTTGCGGGCAGCTTCTCAGCCCAGCGCTCAACTGCTGCGCCACCAGGGAAGGCCCTAAGGAGGCTTCTTAAAGTAACTTATTCTTAAGTATTTCATTGTATGGATGGTGTTATGATGTAGTAAATTTAGTCAAAGCAAAGAAAATTCTATTCATAATTACCATTGGAGGGAAGCCCAGATTGTTTAAGAAGGATGATGCAGAAAATTTAGTATGTACAGTAATATCTGGTCCCTTTTAAGTTAAATTTCCATATTTAGTCACAGAAACAAATTCTTTTTTTTTTTTAAAGATTTATTTTATTCATGCAAGAGCCGGGGTACAGGCCAGATGCATGGAAGGGTGAGAGGATTCACCAGAGACAGAGTGGGGAACAGAACAGGCAGACTGACAAAACACACTGCTGAGGGGAGCAGCGGGCGAGACAGGAGAGGTCTGCTCGCCATGTGGGTTGCTCCAAGGCCAGTGGGGATTGAACCTGCGCTGCACAGGCGGAGGACAGCTTCACAGTGCAGCACTCAACCGCCTGCGCCACCAGGGAGGCCCTCACAGAAACAAATTCTTGGAGGTATTCATTGTTATTCACTTTAGACCTGCCAAGGAATTTTATTTATTTATTTATTTTTTACTGAGAAAGCATTGGTTTACAACACTGTGGATCATTCAGAGGGACAGGTTCACACCTTTTCAGAGACAACACCCACCCCCAAGACATCCCATCGTCTTCCACCATCGTCCATTGGAGCCCCTCTCTCCCTTGCACCCCAGCTTCCACCCTCTCCCTCTGTAGTTCACTTCCATAGGTTTCTAGGGCTTGTTTTGGGTTTGTCTGTTCCTTTGTATCCTTATATTCCACATATGAGTGAAATAATCTAGTATTTGTCTTTCTCCTTATTTTGCTTAGTATAATGCACAAGAAAGTGTTAAGCATTTCCTGCAAATCAAAACTACCATGAGATACCATCTTACACCAGTGAGAATGGCTCATATTAAAAAAACTAGCAACAACAAATGTTGGCGAGGGTGTGGAGAAAAAGGAACTCTTCTGCACTGTTGGTGGGAGTGCAAACTGGTCCAACCACTGTGGAAAGCTGTGTGGAGATTTCTGGACCTACTAAACATAGAGCTTCCATATGATCCAGCAATTCCACTCCTAGGTATTTACCCAAAGGACACAGAAACATCAATTCCAAAGAACACCTGCACCCCTATGTTTATAGCAGCACTGTTTACAATAGCTAAGCTGTGGAAACAACCCAAATGCCCAAAAATAGATGACTGGATCAAGAAGATGTGGTACATATATACCATGGAATATTACTCAGCATTCAAAAAAGATAAACACATGCAATTTGCAGCAACATGGATGGCGCTGGAAGGGATCATGCTCAGCAAAATAAGCCAAAAAGAAAAAGAAAAATACCGGATGGTCTCACTCATAGCAGGAATCTAGAAAACTTAAATAAGGGACCAGGAAAATGAATAACTATAAGAAAGTGAAAATCAAAATCAACAAAAAACTATGAACCAGAGACACTTTTAGGGGGGCAGGGGCGGGAGGGGAGGGATTGGGGTCAGAATGGGGGCGCTGCAATTGTATGGGGAATATAACAATAAAATTTATTATCTAATAAAAAAAAAAAGAAAAATAAAGAATTCAGCAGGAAAAAAAAAAAAAAAAGTGTTAAGCATTTCCACTCATTCAGGCCTATAGGGGATTCATCAAAAAAGTTTTCAAGTTTGGGCCTCCCCGGTGGCGCAGCAGTTGAGCGCTGGGTTGCGTAGCTACCCACAGCCTCTGCAGTGCCGGTTCGATCCCCGGCTGCTCCCCGGCCACCAGAGGAGGGTCCCACATGGCACGCAGACCTCTCCTGCCGCCCGCTGCTCCCCTCAGCAGTGTACTTCAGTCCTTCTGCCTGTTCTGCTCCCCGCTCTGGCTCTGGTGAATTCTCTCACCCTCCTGCGCTTCTGACTGTACCCGGTGCTTGTATAAATAAATAAATAAATAAATCTAAAAAAAAAAAAAAAAAAAAAAAAAAAGTTTTCAAGTTTATCTTTAGTGATTTATTGCACATTTCTTGGTCATCTCCGTTGCTCTTTTAAGTGGAGCTTTCTCTTTAATGGTAGTTTGTGTATTTCAAAGATACTCATTTCTGTATGATTTACAACTACCCTAACTGCTACTGAACTTCTTGTTTGTAATATTTTTGAGTTGATTGAGTTAGAATTTAGACAACCTACAGATAGAGGTAATTTTACCTCTCATTTATCAGTTATTATATTTTTATACTTCTGTAAAAAGAAAAAAAATATTATTTTTAACCAACAGAGTAGGAGGAAAAGGAAAAGCAGCAGGGTAGAGGGAGAGGCTGAAGACCCAAAGGGCAGGGAGAGGCTGAGTTCTGTAGCTGCTGAAGTCATGCCTCTGCGACCAGAATGGCTGCCTTCCATTCTGTAAATGAGGTATTTTGTGACCAAATCAGCATTCCCACAAACATGTTCTGTAATAATATAGCTTAAGATAAACAATTCTCCACCTACCATCAACAGATTGGGAGATGGGACACGTGATGCTTGAGGGCCAGGACACTGGATGTTAATCTCTGTTTTGCTACCCAAAAGCTGGGCAGTGGACAGGTACGCCCACAACTCTGACTCTTTGCTCCTCTATAAAGTGAGGTGGTATAGAGTAAATACTTGTCGGGATTTTCTGCCCTCCTGCCATTAGGTTTGGTGATGGATCCCTGCAGTCCTGAATGCATGCCTGATGATGGGCATCTGGAGTAGGGTGTGGGCATATATAGGTGGTACACCTGGACTGAGACTGGGCTTATAAGGGCGGCATCACCGGAATGGAACCACCAGACGAGCAAAAGCAGCAGAGAACCGAGAAAGAGTGAAGATTCGCCGGGGCCTAAGAGGCCTGCCAGCCTCCTGGCCCCCCGGCACCCCTGCCTGCCATGTGCTGGTAAACTCAAAAAAAGCCTAAAAAAGCCACTGAGGGCTCCAGAATTCTCCTCCTTTATCCTATGTGCTCCGATCATAGAAAACCTGCACTGTGGCCTTCCTGCCACTCTAGGTGGATAAATCATAAAATTACCTGTGTTGCTGGAATCACCCTCTCCCTTTAAAACTGGGAAAAAACATGGATATGTGTGCCTAGAAAAATCCAGACCCTTGGAACCACATTTATAGACCCAGGATAGCTCCAGAGTGTTTAAGAACTAAGGTTGGTGGCCCCTGAGGGGAAAGACTTGGAGAAGGCCAAGGGGAGCATGACCAGGCTGGGGGTCAACATCCCAAGTCACACCAAACTAAACCCAGAAATAGTGAAATTCCTTGGAGGAATTTTCCTGACAAGAGAAGGAACCTGAGCCAACCAAGGCAGTGGGAACTCAGCAGACTCAGGAAATCGGGGACCCCACAATTGGGACAGCATGCCCATGGAGGGCTCTCTCCTCCAGTCCCTCTTGGAAAAGACCAATTAAAGCCAGGTGGAACCAGGCCAGACTCCATAAAAAGCCCTACATCAGAAAGGACTTTAAAGTGAACTAACAAATCCCCCAGGAAGGCAAGCCAAGGGCACGCACATTTCCAAGCTCTACAGAGTCAGCAGCTGAGGCAAGAGAAGAGAAACAAGGGCCACTGTGGACAGCTATGGTGGTAAGTGGGCACCCATGTGCCCTCTACATGCACAGCACTGCCTCTGAGCCAAGAGCAATTTATTCCCATAGTGTGAACCTGGAGAACTGGATGGTGCCCTTTCCACCAGGAGGCCCAAGCTTCCTAGGTCACGATCCCTGGAAGAAAAGAACAACAGGGAGTGGGGAGGGTTGTGAAGGCATTCTAAGCATAAAATACAACTTACTGTGGAACAAAATAAGAGGTAGTGTGACTAACATCACTCTTCCAACCAAGATCAAGTATTAAAGCCCTAGACACCCCTCCTTCGTCCAGTTCGTACTGAGGCAAACTAAGAAACAAAGAAAGATAAATACTCAGCACCCCAACCACACACTCACACAAATAGCAATAAATAAGACGGTATATATGACTAGGAAGCAAATAGCCTATACAAGGTGGAAAAGCAAAATGAGGACAGAAGTTCTAGGACAAGCATATAGGAGAGAGAAATAGAGAAACTATGTGACAACAACTTCAAAACAATATTAAAAATGTTAAATGAGATACTGGATGGGCAGTCAAAGGGAGACAGGTAGATGCAAAATCTCAGAAAGGAGACCCAGGCCCAAAGAGTTCATCACTGTAGAGATCAAATATACAAAAACATCACAAAAAGAGATTTTGAATGAAATTCAGACAAACTATGACAGTGCTATAAATAGAATCAAAATGGCAGAAGATATTCAGAATTTTAATGACCCATTAATAAATGGGCAAAGGACCTCAGTAGATACTACTCTAAAGAAAGCATTCAGGTGGCCTATTGACATATGGAAAATTGTTCAATGTCACATATTATAATGGAAGTGGAAATCAAAACTACACTGAGATACCACCTCATGTCTGTTAGAATGACCCATATAAAGAGGAACAGAATTAACAAATGTTGACGAGGTTGCAGTGAAAAAGGAACTGTCACCCACTGTTGGTGGGAATGCAAATTGGGATAGCCCCTGTAGAAAATGGTGTGGGGCTGTCTCAAGAAAATAAAGATGGAAATTCCATTTGACCCAGCAATACCACTATTTGGTGTGTATTCAAAATACCACTATTTGGTGTGAAATCATCTATGTATACCTATGTACATAGCATACTGCCTACAATTGCCCAATCATGCAACCAACCCAACTGCCCTTCAACAAATGAATCGCTAGAGAAACTCTATTCAATGGACTATCTCATGTGTTCGAAGAAAGAAGACAGGGTGGCATTTGGCACAAAATGGATGGTGCCAAATTATGTTCAGTGAAATCAGCCAAAAAGTGAAAGACGGATATTTGGATGTTTTCACTCATTTGTGGAATATCAATACCCCCCAAAAAATTGCACAATATAATAGAAAAAAAATTGAACTTGGCATAAAAGAATATAATGGTTACTGGAGAGAATGGAGTGGTTAGGGGGTGAGGCATGGAGGCAGATGGGGTATGGGTATGTTGGGTTGAGGCAAAAAAAAAGTATGAAAAGCATCTGTTACGTCCTAGAAATTTACAGTAATTACCTAAGTGCCTCACAAATTTATTTAATGAATTTCTTGGTGTAAATTTGGAATTACCATCTGTTACTTACTGTTTTCTTGTTTTAAAATAGACTGCATAATTGATTTTTTTAAATTTAAATCTTACTGACAGATTTTTTAAAGTTAAATTTTAGTCTGTTAGTCTTATAAACAATTAGTCCTTATTTATTTTCTAAGGAACAATTGATTTTAAAGCTTTCATTAGTAATTTATAGTCTTCATATTGTTCGTTATTAATTGGATTAATCATGTTATCAATTAATTCATTATTAATTAGAACAAATTATATATCTTGTTTAATAATATTGCATTTAAATTATAATACTTCATTCTGAGAAGTATTTACATCAGTTGATTACTAAATATAGTGATTTCCAAAGTAATACAGTATATTTTAAGGCCAAATCTGGACATTAAATTTGTGGTAAGTTCATAAATAGATAGAGGGAGCAGTCTGTTTGTAGGTATATTTCTAAAAGCAAAACCTGCCTTGAAACGCAAAGAAGAAGTAAGGCACATCAAAAGTATTTTGAGTTTTCTAGATTCCTGCTATGAGTGAGACCATCCGGTATTTTTCTTTTTCTTTTTGGCTTATTTCGCTGAGCATGATCCCTTCCAGCGCCATCCATGTTGCTGCAAATTGCATGTGTTTATCTTTTTTGAATGCTGAGTAATATTCCATGGTATATATGTACCACATCTTCTTGATCCAGTCATCTACTTTTGGGCATTTGGGTTGTTTCCAAAGCTTAGCTATTGTAAACAGTGCTGCTATAAACATAGGGGTGCAGGTGCTCTTTGGAATTGATGTTTCTGTGTCCTTTGGGTAAATACCTAGGAGTGGAATTGCTGGATCATATGGAAGCTCTATGTTTAGTAGGTCCAGAAATCTCCACACAGAAAACTTAAATAAGGGACCAGGAAAATGAATATAAGAAAGTGAAAATCAAAATCAACAAAAAACTATGAACCAGAGACACTTTTTGGGGGGTGGGGGGCGGGAGGGGAAGGATTGGGGTCAGAATGGGGCGTTTGCAATTGTATGGGGGAATATAAAAATAAAATTTAAGATTAAAAAAAAAAAGTATTTTGATAAAATTTGTGGAACCTAAGAAAAAACAAAACAATGCATAGGAAATAAATAGCCTATTCTTTTCCAGATGTGATTTAAAATATTAAAAAAAAAGCAACCATCCAATTCTCCCAAAAGGATGGTTAAACTGGATATGATTGGTTACTGGTTGGGAAAATCTGTATCTCTGGAGCCTGGCCATTTGCTTTCATTGTTTGTTTGTTAAAGCAATCAATAATCAACTAACCCTTTGATTAGTTCACATATAAGCAAGAATTTAATAAACATTTAGCCTCTGTTCAACCTCATGCTCTGTGGATAAAGAAATGCTTGCATTTTTTTTAAATGAATTCATTTGAGCCTAAATATTATGATTGTGCTTTGTATTATTTAATCCACATAGGAAGATGTACAACCCATGTAGTATAAGTAGCAAATTTTCACGTTTATTATGTGATACTTAAATTTTCTGACCTCCAAGTATCAGCTAAAGTACATATGAAGCATGTGAAATAAAGTAGATATTGATATATCAGTCTGCTAAAATGAGAGCTCAGATTCATCAAAACTAGTTTTTCCTAGTTTTGAAGTTACCTCCTCAGATATAGTTTTAATGAATGAGTAGGCGAATATAAACTATGTAGGCAAACAGCCCCAACACTGTTTAGATTGGAATTAACCAGAAATATGTTACAAGACAAGGATAATAGTGGCTCTAAGTCAGAGTCTATTCTTGGGAAGAAATGGCAAATTTAGTTCATTGAGTAGGCATGTTAAGAGAATGAACAGTCTTCAATATTGTTTTGAGATGTGTATGTACTTTATGTTTATGTGGAGTTCATGTGATTTCTTGAGTACTCTGAGGAGCAAGTACTGTCCTAACAAATTAGGTTCAGAGTTTGGAGACTTGCAAATTGCAGACCTGGCATCAGATAGATTAGTAAAAGAAAAATATGAAGATTTTCATGTAAATTCATAAACTTACAGAAGCTTCAAGAAAATGTGGATCAAAGAGGTAGTTAGAATTTGGGGTTCATGTACTATCTTTCTAGGGGAAAGGAAAAAGGAGAAAAAACACAATGGAAAACACAATGACTTTTATGAAAGATAATTGGATCCTCAGAACACTACTTGAGAGACGATAGTTTTGGGACCTCTGTTTGGATGTTGGCTTCCCCAGTGATAGGAGTCCGTCTTCCCCAGTTGGGAACTTGCTGGGAGGGAAGTTATGATAGTTCATTCCTTTGGGAAATATCTGCTTTTAGATAGATGATGTGGGTATAGAAAATTAAAAAAAAAAATACAACTCTTCCTGTATCTGTTGATTCTTAAATATCTTCCTCTGAAAATAATTCTCACCTGCCACTGTGGTATATTCTGTATCACTTCTGCAATAGCAAATTATACAAATAATGGAGACATCCGTGAACTAATAATGCGTGGTATGGGTGGGTGGGTCTGTGGGTTTCTTGGAAGCCATCTGGAGAGGTTTTGAAATTCATTTGAGTGAGACCAGGTAAGTAATATGAAGAAAATATATGAGATTTTAAAAAATGGTGATGCATCTGAGTAAAATAAATGGAAAGTTGTTTTCAAAAATAACATCCTTCTCCCATCCACAGAGCACACAGACTTGACATTTGATCTATTGTTTTGAATCGATTCAAATATGTAAATATTCATTACTGCTTCAACACTCTAATGGATGTAATATGATCACATATGACAGTACACATAAATGGTTTATTAAAAGTGAATACTGTCACACTTGTAGGGGCAGGATGTGCACAGGGCAGGTTTTCTAATCCAGCAGACAGATATAGGAAGCGTCCAGGAGCCCTTGGTGGCTTTCTCGGGCTTTTATTGAGCTGTTACATATAGAGCAGCAACCAGGTACATGGCAGGCAAGGGTCCTGGGGGGGCCAGGACATCTGTAGGCCTTCAAGCCCCCAGCAAGTATTCACTCTGGGATTCTCTGGCCTTCTTTAACACACTTCCCTCTCCTGCCTCCTCTTCTGCTTCTGCTTCTCTTGGTGACTATCTCTCAAAACCTCTCCCTTGGCTCACAGCTGTAAATAAGACAGTTTGCAACAATGTTACAACTACATGTGCCCCATCAGGCCGGGCAATCCTAATGGTGGTGGGCAGAAAAGCCTGAAAACCATTTACCAAACCACTTACCCTACAATCCATCCCCTCAGGGTTTTCTGCCATACAATCTATATACAAGTATGTACAAGTTTCCTTAAACAAACACAAACAGGGCCTTCCCTGGTGGTGCAGCGGTTGAATGCTGGGCTGCGAAGCTGCCCGCAGCCCCTGCAGCACCGGTTTGATCCCTGACTGCCGGCAAGGGTCCCACATGTTGCACAGACCTCTCCTGCCGCCCGCTGCTCCCCTCAGCAGTGTATTTTGTCGATCTGCCTGTTCTGTTCCCCGCTCTGGCTCTGGTAAACTCTCTCACCCTCCTGCGCTTCTGACTATACCCAGTGCTTGTATAAATAAATAAATAAATCTTTGGAAAACAAACAAAAAAAAAAAAACCAAAACAAAAAAACCACAAACACAGCAGCCATGGACCACAGAAGAAAATACAACAGAGGCCCTCCCCGGTGGCGCAGCGGTTGAGTGCTGGGTTGCGGGGCTGCCCGCAGCCTCTGCAGCGCTGGTTCAATCCCCGGCCGCCGGGCGAGGGTCCCACATGGCGCGCAGACCTCTCCTGCAGCCCGCTGCTCCCCTCTGCAGTGTACTTCGGTCCTTCTGCCTGTTCTGTTCCCCGCTCTGGCTCTGGTGAATTCTCTCACTCTCCCGCACTTCTGACTGTACCCAGTGCTTGTATGAATAAATAAATAAATCTTTTTAAAAAAAAAAGAAGAAAATACAATGGAACACAAATCATTTCAGGCAGGGCAGCAACCTAGTGGCAAAAGATGATTATTGGCACCAACAGATGATCCACCACTTCTGCTGCCTGTCAAGGGCACTCTCATACAAGGAGGGAACCATCCGGCTGTGGTCTTGCCACAGCCACACACCGCATCCACCCCCAGGATGCACTCACTCTTGGATTGGCGATTGTGTACTCTTTGGGGGTAATCGCCCAATCCTCAGGGTTTTCTGTCTGCGGTCACTCAAACACTCGGCTTTCATAGCCACCAGTGTGACACACAGACCCTTGCACTCAGGCCAACCCATTGCACAAGCACATGGGTTGGGGATCCGTGGATACAAGCTCCACATGCAGCCTCTCTTGGGTCCCCTCTTTGGCTGTGGGCTCCACCACAAGCCATGTTCCCCACCCATCCCCCAAGAAGGGTTCCTCAGCTCCTCACCCTCACTCAACAATGAGCAGGGCATCACCCACAGGGGATTTTAAAAGACTCACTGGCCTTCTTCAACATACATAGGCTGCTTACAGCTGCTCAGGGCTTCCCAATCTCAGCAGCAGCTTTTGCTTTTCTGAGTTGGCTTTTTTCCCCTGCCTAGCTGCTGGGCAGTACACAGGCTGCTTTTGGCCATCAAGGCCCACTGGCCACCTTCAGATTCCCATCTCCTGGGGTGTACAAACCATACCATCCTCCCCCAAGGTCCCCAAAACAGAACATTACTCTGCCAAAGTTCCTCCACCTTCAGGCGGGATTGTCAGTTCAAGTCCGTCAGTCTTTTCCTGCATCAGCACTGATTCCGAATCGTGGTCCTTTCTTCCCCAACGATTCTGCTGCCACAGGGATCGTGGGCTGGTCCTCTCGGGTTGTCTCCTCCTCCACTTGAGGTCTTGTCCCGCAGCTCCTGAACCTTGTCCACCTCCTGTGCTCCTGCACCATCTTCAGCTCTTTCCACAGCTCCTGGACTCTGGTCACTACCTGTGCTGCCATGGCACAGCCCAGCGTTGTCAGAGGCAAACACAGTTTGCTAATCCTCAGTACCTCTTGAGATCTTTGGAGGGCTCCATGCCCATCTGCTTTTGATCATTCTTCCAACTTACGCCAATTTGTAGGGGCAGGATGGGCACTGAGCAGGTTTTCTATGATCTCGCAGACAGGTGAAGGAGAGTCTGGGAGACTCTCTCTCAATACCTCTCCCATGGTCCACAGAAGTAAATAAGACAGTTTGCAACAATATAACAACTTCAGGTGCCCCATCAGGCAGGGCAATCCTAATGGTAGGTGGGCAGAAAAGCCTGAAAACCATTTACCAAACCATTCACCGTACACACTAAATCATTTTTTTTTATAATTTAAAAGACAGAAATGAAAATGAAGCATTTATAAAGTATTCATGTCTCCTTTTATCAAACCTATCATAATACAAACTTATCATAATACCAAGCAGATTTAGTTTGTATTTGACTGCCCATCTAAAATAAAGATTTGGGCCCATTTACTTGTGTCTGTTTTGGTTCCAGTATCAGACTAGTTTAATTCTTATGGTTTTTAATATCATTTGAGGTCTAGATGTATGGTATAACTATTTTCTTTCTTTTTTTGTGACACAAAGCTTTTTTCTAGACTTTTTGAGATAATAGGGTGGAGCTAATTAACTTCTTTTCTGCTTCAGTAACTTGGTTGCTCCTGATGTTGTCATTACTGATTTTGCAGATGCTCAATGGAACAAGTAGCTGTTTTATAGAATCATCAGGTTTATTATTTTTAAGCATGGATAGCAGCCATACACAGCTTTCCATAAGAACTATATCATAAAAAGCAATTCTGAATGCCACTTTCCTTATATATTTGTATAATGCTACTAAAAATTAGTTCACAAATGAGAAGCAGATGCATCTATTTACACAGGTATAAGCTACAAAGTGGGAAGCTACAGAGCAGTACCTCTGGCTCTGTCACTGCTTGTATAACTAATGGAGGCAGCTTTAATTTCAGTGGGAGCAATTTACCTTGTCTGTTTTGTTGTTACGAACTGTTACAATCTGAGTCTTAACCTCTAAGTCTTGACTTCATAAGTGTGTTCCATTAAGTCAAAAGGTTTTGGAACTTGAGGTAGTCATGGTACAATCCTGTTATAATTGAGAAGTGAGACCAAGTGAGCATTAGAATTGAGCTAGAGAGTGGGGATGAAGTTGGCCTAATGATTTCCATTTGCTGAGATAGCTCGAAGTCCCTATCTAATCATGATTCTAGGTCATTATTTAAGACACTGAGAGACTAGTGCAGACATATTTAAACCCAACTGCATGTTCCTGAGCTATTCTTACTCTTATCCCCCACCCTAACATTACCCATAGAAGTGAATTTAAATGGAGTTCATCACTGTTGTGCCAACAGGCACAGGGCAGGTTCATACTCAATACGGGCAGACGGGGTAAGAGGGAGTCCCAGAGCCTTCTGAATTTATGAGGCTTTAATGCTCTCTCAGGTACCCAGGCACACCAGGCAGGGAGGCTGGCATGCAAGGAGGCAGGCAGCGGCCAGGTAGGGAAGCTGGGAGGCAGGCAGGCAACTGAACCTTCAAGTCCTCTGTGGGGTAATTAAAGGGGAAAAGCTTCAGGCTTTCCCGCCCTCCCAACATGCATGCGCACACGGCCAAATGGCTTGGCGCCGCGTGGCATGGCATGGCATGGCACGGAGGGTGGGGGAGTGGAGTGGAGTGGACGGAGGTGTGTGGCAATGGAGAGTGGCAGAGTGCGACGGAGAGTGGCAGCGAACAGCGGAAAAATGAAGACACCAACACAGCTGCTAGAACCGGTAATGAACCTACTGGGTATGGGATGGTTGCGCTACATCCTCCATGAATCTTTACTCTTTCACTCTTTCTCTTGGTTCTCTCTGGCGTTCTGTCATGGCCTTGCCTCTTCTGTAGCCATTTGTCCTCTCCTAGTCATTTTACTGTCTCTAAGTGATGCAGCCCTCACATCCCTGGCCTCTAGGCTCACATGTGCACACTTATTTTTGCCCACACCATGCTCCAGATGTCCACCATCAGGCACACATGCCCCGTGCCCAAGCCCCCAAGTGCCTTCTGCATTGACATCATCAAGGCTGCAAGTGATAGCTACAGAGGCTAGTGGTCTAAAAACCCAGATTAAATCCCTCACCCTACAATCACACATGCAATGTTACAGACAGTATTAGAATATCACCTACCAGTATTCACAGAATCCATAGATGAACTGTCCTAGAAGGCACATAGACACTTACTTGGTGGCATGAAGTAAACTAGAGCATAAAAAAGCAACTCCCAGTTAAGTGCCAAATTATCCTATGTAAATGCCACCTCTGAAGTTGCATGGTGGCATGAAGTAAACTAGAGCATAAAAAAGCAACTCCCAGTTAAGTGCCAAATTATCCTATGTAAATGCCACCTCTGAAGTTGCATATTCGCGCCAGCAAAGCCCAAGGATCATTTTATGCAACTGTTCATCTTGTGACTTGACATAATGTGCCTAACCTAGAACTGGTGTAGCAAAAAATTGAAACACCATTCACAAACAGCAGTAAACAAGCAAGCCCAAGAGAGTTTATTTAAAGGCACAGGCCTGCTCCTGAGAGCTAAGTTGCAAGAGTTAAAACACAGGTTGGTGCCTACCAGCAGCAAGGAGGCCTGGGGATATGTGTGCAAGGACAGATAAGAAGCTCCCAGCACATGGGAGGGGTCCTGAATGGGTTGCCACAGGTGAAGACTTTAGGGGTTTTCATAGCTGTGCTCATGTTTTGGGTCTAGGGGGGTGAGCCATAATAATCATGCAGTTTCTTGATTGATCAACCTTGGCCAATGTCCTAAAATGGATTTAACTGTTGGCTTTTTTTCTGGTTGTTAACTTTTCTCTCTTGTTATGTCTCTCAGGGGTCCCATGTCTCCCGGGGTCTCAGTCCTTATCCTACCCTCCTATTATGTGTCCAGGGCCCCAATCCCTGTCTTTTTGTCAAGATCTAAACCCTCAATCCCTTGGCTGCAAGGGTCACTTAACAAGAGAAATCATTATACAGTTACTTTTCAGCCTGCTTTCTCTTCCTCCTTCTTCCTCATATATATTGGTACCTAAAATGTATTGAGTATTTACTATATGTCAGGCAGTTTACAATCTTACCTCATTTCACTTTCACAGTAATTCCATATATATAAGAAAGGTATAACAGCCGTAATAGCAGGAGCTGGGATTTCAACATAGGCATTCCAAGTTTACAGCCATAGTCTTTAATTATTACATTGTCTGACTCTCCAAGACAGTCTGTGGGCAGACAAATAGTCTCGGCGATACAGGGCAGCAAGGGGCACTAAAACTGTTCAAATAATTTACTGGTCACCTTCTGAGTTCTTCACTTGCACACATGCAGTTGCAAGGCCTTACTCAGGTTCAGATAACAACAATAATGGGATCTATTTAACAAACCAGGGAAAATAAAGAGTTACTGAGGCCCAAAATGGCCGTTTACCTTGCCTGAAGCAGTGGCCAGTGTTTTAAAGTCTAAACACAAACATGGCATCGGACCATGGCTGCGGACCTGGAGCACGTGGCAGCTAGACTGTAGCCTGGGGTCCAACTCACAAAGACAGCAGAAGACAACAACAGGAGATGCTCTTGGAGCTGCCGAGATGCCACAGCACAGCACCAGACAAGCGACACTCAAAACAGCAGCTGCAGCAGCCAAACAACCCAATAAACAGCCACACTTACACAGCTCAGTGAGGTACCTGGCTCTGGGACTTAGCCTTCCCTGCCAGGCTTTGTAACAGCAGCAAAACCAGGAACATTGCCTCCCTGGTGGCGCAGGGGTTAAAGTCAGCATTATTGAAGTGGAAAATGTCTAAAGTTATGTTGAAACAAAGCCTCACTGTAGGCTGTGAAGTTTCAGGAATAAATGATAACACTCTCAAGGCCACATGCTTGACTCATGTACCCCAAATAACCACTTAGGTCTGCTTCTGTATCCCAGCTGGCTTTAAAGTGATAAAGTACCCTCACTTTAGGCAATAAATATCCAGTTGCCTAATTGCTAGGGCTCATACTTTGGAGAAGGATCTCCTCTAAGCCCTCTGACATTAACAAAGAATTTCCCTCCTCCTCTCTGAGTGCTGCTTGGTTTCCTGATGGAATTCTACCATAACATTATCAAGCTATCACCAGCTACTGCAGCACTAGTTCAATTCTCAGCTGGCCAGGGAGCAACCCACATGGTGCAGCAGACTTCCCCTGTCTTGCCGGCTGCTCCCCTCAGCAGTGTATTTCAGTCAGTCTATCTGTTCTGCTCCCCATTCTGTCTCTGGTGTATCCTCTCATCTCCTGCACCTCTGGCCTACACCCCAATTCTTGTATGCATAGATAAAAATAAATCTTAAAAAAAAAAAAGCCGGGGAACAGTTTCAGTCACTCCGCTACTTGCAAAGCCTCCAAACTTTTCCTTTCTGAGGTTGACAGCTGAAAGCCTCTCCACATTCTGGAAAGACCCACAACAGCCTTCTGGAAGATTGGCATGGTGGGGGCAGAAATCACTGACCTTGGAATTACTGAAGATCCAAAATGCTGCAATCGTGAACATTGAATCCTGGGGGCTGCTTCAGCAGTCCCTTATATTTCTTATCAGAGTCTCCAAGCTCACCTACACTTTGTTCTCATTTTCCCTGGGGCTATCTATTCTCACCAGCACCCCCAGAGGGGGTACCACCTGTAACAGTCTTTGGCTTCAACCACCGGGTTACATCAATAGTAAATAATGTTGGGGAATTCAGTATTGAGTTGACATGACTAACATCAAATCATGCTTGGGATACCCAACAGGGTTTGTGCAAAGTTAAATATATGTACATGTTATTATTGCTTTGACTTCTGTTGGTTTACTGACTTCAAATATTATACTGAAATTGCTACTCCTATTCCATCAACTGTGAAGTCTATCTGTTCAATTTTCATAATAATTATGTTAACATGACTATTCAAACTTTCACCCTTTCTGCCCATTTTTAAAAATTGCTACTTCTGTATTTTTTGCACTGTTATTTATGATATTTATGTTTTGTTCTGCAAGGGTTCAAAATCAAGAGACTTCTGCTGAAATCCTATCTCTATTACAAAAAGAAAAGCAAAATATGCACATGTGTTTCAGGTTAATACAGTTTTTTTAAACAAGCATAGTTTTCAATTATTGAAAAGTTTATTAGACTCAGTCATGCAAATATATAATTTAGTAGGTCACTATAACCTCCAATAAAATTGCTTATTTTGGGAGTTAAAGTGATTTTTTTTTTTAATTTCAATGGTACTTCATTCTGGATGTGAGATCCAAGCTTCTTATTCAAGTTGTATATGAGCCAGGAACATAAATCATTCCAATTTTTATAATTTCAACATGAAAAATTTATGTATGGTTATCCTACCTTATTTGACACTTTCTATAGGAACTAGTCAGAAAACTAAACAATCCATTCAAGCTGCAGAATCTTAGCTTACTTACTGATAATGGGGACACCCCTCCAGCATCATGGGAGCAGTAAATGTGTCAGCGGCAGCTCCACTTTTCACAGCAAGCACGCGCAACAGCACAGGAACTCATCATCCCCACCCGCCAGAACTCAAACATGTTGCAGTTATAGCTTCAGGGCCAGTGCTCTGAGCATCATGCTTTCTTGATTTCCTGGAAGCAGCATTCCTACTCTCTTATTCCCTCCAGGAGCAGCTGGGGGGTAGACCTCTCCATGTGACCAGAGCTGTCCCGAGTGTCTGAATCCTCAAGTGTGGTGTCTGCAGCTTTTGTCTTCCTTTGGCTCCATCTGCTTCTCTCCCTGTATTGGCAGGAGGTCGGTGTGTACTTGCTTTCCATGACAACTAATTGTAAACTGTTCCCATGTCACTGTCCATATTTGGGGGATTCTACTGTGCTTGCACTGGTTTCTGCTATTGTTTTTCTGCCCCAACCAGCAAGAGAACTTCATCTGGTTCTCATTGCCTGCTCTGTTAGAGAGACTTGCTATGGACTGAATTGTGTTGCTACCTCCCCAAATTCGTGGTTGAAATCTAAACCCCTTAAAATACAACTGTGTTTGGGAATAGGCTCTTTTTCCTTTTTTTAAAAAAATATATTTATTTTCTTACATCATTGCTTTCCCCTCAGGTGTAGTCTCCTTGGTTCTCCCACAATGATGGAACCCGGGAACTGTCACCATAGTCCCTTGTGTTCTTCCTTCTCCCTCCCTTGCTGTTTGCTTCAAGCCCATGGTCAGCCTGCAAGTTTTGTCTTTTTCCTGACACTTTGCTTAGTTTTCCAGTGCTCCACCATTTAATAATTTTCTTTTTTCTCTTGACTTATTTTGCATAGTCCCTTCTAGTTCCATCTGTATTGGTGCAAATGGCATGAGTTTATCTTTTTTCAATTGCTGAGTAGTATTGCATTGTGTATATATTCACATCTTCTTGATCCAGTCATCTGTTTTGGGGCATTTAGGCTGTTTCTGTATCTTAGCTACTATTAATAGTGCTGCAATAAATATAGGAGTGCAGGTTTCCTTTCGAATTAGTGTTCTTATGTCCTTTGGGTAGATTCCTAGTAATGGAATTGCTGCATCATAAGGTAGGTCCATTTTTAATGTTTTGAGGGTCCTACACACAGCTTTGCCATAGTGCCTGGACCATTTCTTTAATGAGATAGTCAAGTTAAAATAAAGTCATTGGGGGCCTCCCCTGGTGGTACAGCAGTTTAGCGCTGGGCTGCGAAGCTGCCTGCAGCCTCTTCAGGGCCGATTAGATCCCCAGCCACCGGCGAGGGTCCCACATGGTGCACAGACCTCTCCTGCTGCGCCCGCTGCTCCCCTCAGCAGTGTATTTCGTCAGTCTGCCTGCTCTATTCCCCACTCTGGCTCTGGTGAATTCTCTCACCCTCCTGCACTTCTGACTGTACCCAGTGCTTGTATAAATAAATAAATAAATAAATCTTTAAAAAAAAAGTCATTGGGGTGCATCCTAATCCAATATGATTGTAGTTCCTATAAGAAGAGGAGATTTAGACACAGACAACTCAAAGAGAATAATCACATCAGGACACAAGAAGAAGATGGCTATTTTCAAGTTGAGAGTCTTATAACTTCCACAATTGGGAGAGAAGAAATTTCTGTTAATTATTTATTTTTCTGTGTTTTTTTATTTACTATATTTCCTTCTCTCACTAGTCTTCTTAATAGTACAACACACTTTCTTTGAACTGGACATCTTTCCATTCTCTTCAGTCCTCTCCATTTCCCCTTTATTATTTCACCTAGCACAACATTAACTCCTTAAATGATCAGTCTGCTCTAATCCTCCTCACAGAGTCACAGATACTATGAAATATACATATCTGGAGTTTAGGGCAAGTTCAGAGCTGAAAGTACAAATTTTGAAGGCATGAAAAGATGCATTTTTTTATATGCTTGCATCAAATCATCTTAAAGAGGAAGGATGGATGTAAGATATGTCTTTTATATATATGTTATATAAATGGGGACTTTCTTTTATATGTATTTATATATAATTATAAATAAAGTTTTAAAATAAGTGAATGTTGAGAATAAACTCAGAATAGTAGAATCAATATTTACTCAGAAATTATTTATAATCCATACCAATTATAATTTTGTGTTGTTTAAAATACCAAGAACATCATAAAATGCAGAAAAGCTTTATTTTTATTAAGTAATTACCTGATATACCCATATAGTATTTACCCACAAGCTGTTTTGGCTTTTTACTCTTTAACAACATCTTCATATTGCAATATTTTCTAATATTTTTTATAAGGGAATGGCAATTCATTTCTGCTTCTAACATGGTTAAGGAGCAATTTTTTTTAAAAAAGTAATAATTCAGAAATATTTCTTTTAACTTTGTAAGATTTTATCAGTAATTTCAGGATTGTTTCCAAATATGAAGAAATCTCAAATGTTTTATATGAACATAAGCTATAAAATGTCATGGCATTTCAAAATTTTATTAGTAATAATTATCCCCCTCAAACATATTCATTTATTTATTTTATTTTATTTTTTTGCTTCACAAGACGTTTACTAAAGAAAATTTAATTACAAAAATTATAAGTTATTAATAGTTCTACAAGTAACCATTTTACTTGTTTTCCCCCATAAAGGTTTTATGTCTTTATTTATGACCTTACTTAAACTTAACAAGAAAGTCTCTACAAGGGAGAACAGCTTGGTAACATAAATTTTGTTAACACGTTATATCTGGATGCTGGCGATTCATTTGGGTTCACTAGAAAGAATGACCATTAGAAACCAGTGCAAGGTCAGATTATAGAACATTGTTTTTAATATCTAAACTAGCAGTTTGTCATGATTGAGACCCTAAACAAAACTGTAAAATTGATTATACTTATGGGTACTTACTTCTACTTCTCTAACACATCCATTTTTCCTCTCTTGGTGTCACATTTTCTCTTGTCATTTCTTTTTTTTTTTTTTAAAGAGGCATGTATTATTTATTTGTTTGTTTGTTTGTTTATACATGCACTGGGTACAGTCAGAAGCATAGTGAGAGAATTCACCAGAGCCAGAGCCGGGAGCAGAGCAGGCAGAAGGACCAAAGTACACTGCTGAGGGGAGTGGCGGGTGGCAGGAGAGGTCTGCACGCCATGTGGGACCCTCCTCTGGTGGCCGGGAGCAGCCAGGGATCGAACCGGCGCCACAGAGCCCGCGGGCAGCTTCTCAACCCAACGCTCAACCGCTGCGCCACTGGGGAGGCCCATATCTTGTCATTTCTTTATTAACTCTTTGTTAACGATAAAATTAAATACTATCCCCCCCCCCCACACACAGTGGTATTACATTTTCATAGGAGAATCTTTCAAGAATGAGGCAAGACTGGCTGCCTAAATCTTTAGCTGATTGTATTGTTGTGGTCAGGGCCAGCTGCTGTCTTCCCCCTTACTTTCCTCAACTCAAATGGCACCTGCCCTTCTTCCTCAAAGTCCTGTGAGTGATAATGAGCACGGACATAATGAATTTATCTTCTAAAATAGTATTAACTACAGTTCTCTTGAAGGAGATTCATATATTGTTAAGCCAATATTCAAAATAATGACAGCTCTAGCAAGATTCTGAAGTGTTTTCTGATATATTTATAAGCAAATCATACCTGGTATGGGAAATGTTGAGTGAGCTGTTAACACTTAAAAATTATAATACATATGAGATAATGCTGCAGGATGTTTGACAAACCTGAAATCTCATTCTCCAGCCTCATAGGCCAACAGTTTAAATTATGTACTTACTGTAAGAAACACAATATGTTCTCCCTAGATTTTGTTTATGGTTTATAAACATTCTTTTTTATATTATTATTATTTATTTTTTTACATCATTGTTCATTTTTAAACAATATTTGCTTCCCCCTACCCCCTCAGGTGTAATCCCCATAAAGGTTCCTTCACCAGTGCTCCCTGAACCATCACCTGAGTCCCCTGTGCTCCTCCCTCCCTCCCTCTGATCCCTCTCCTGCCTCCTACCCTGCAGTATGTCTCTGATTTGTCATTGTCCATTTTTGCTTTGTTGTGTTTTGTACTGTTATTATTATTTTTTTTACACTGATGTCTTATTTTGTTCCCCTAAATTCCTGCTATAAGTGACACCATGGGATATTTTTCTTTCTCCTTCTGGCTTATTTCACTGAGCATAATTCCTTCTAGTTCCATCCATGTTGCTGCGAATGGCATGAGTTTATCTTTTTTGATTGCTGAATAATATTCCATTGTGTATATATGCCACATCTTCTTGATCCAGTCATCTATTTTTGGGCATTTGGGCTGTTTCCAGGTTTTACCTATTGTAAATAGTGCTGCAATAAACATAGGTGTACAGGTGTTCTTTTGAATCAATGTTTTTGTGTCCTTTGGGTAGGTCCCTAGTATTGGAATTGCCAGGTCATAGCTCCATTTTTTTTTTTTGGTAGCTCCATTTTTATTTTTAATTTTTAAAAGATTTATTTATTTATTTATACAAACACTGGGTACAGTCAGAAGCGTGGGAGGGTGAGAGAATTCACCAGAACCAGAGTGGGGAGCAGAACAGGCAGAAGGACCAAAGTTCACTGCTAAGGGGAGCAGCGGGTGGGGCAGGAGAGGTGTGAGCGCCATTTGGGACCCTCACCTGCATCCGGGGATCGAACTGGCGCTTCAGAGGCTGCGGGCAGCTTCGCAGCCCAGCGATCAACCGCTGAGCCACCAGGGAAGGCCCCGTAGCTCCATTTTTAGTAGACTGAAGAAACTCCAGACAGCTTTCCATAGTGGTTGGACCAGTTTGCACTCCCACCATCAATGTAGGAGAATTCCGTTTTCACCACATCCTCACCAACATTTGTTGTTGCTTGTTTCTTTGATATGGGCCATTCTTACTGGTGTAAGTTGGTATCTCAATGTGGCTTTGATTTGCATTTCCCTGATTATAAGATATGTTGAACATTTTTCATATGCCTGTTGGCCATATACATTTCCTCTTTGGAGAAATGTCTTTTAAGTTCTCCTGCCCATTTCTTAACTGGATTGTTTATTTTGTTTTTGTTGAGCCATGTGAGTTCTTTCTATAGCTTTGTGGTCAGTCCCTTATCAGTTGACTGGAGTGCAAAGATTTTTTCCCCAATCAGTGGGGTGTCTCTCTGTTTTGGTTAATGTCTCTTTTGCTGTGCAGAAGATTTTCAGTTTGATGTAATCCCAGGTGTGCACCTTTTCCTTGATTTTCTTTGCTTTGGATGATGAGTCTTTAAAGATGTTATTGTGATGTATGACTTGTAGTGTTTTACCTATCTTTTCTTCTATATATTTTATTGTTTCAGGTCTTATGTCCAGTGCTTTTATCCCTTTTGAGTTGATTTTTGTGCATGGTTTAAGATAGTGGTCTAGTTTCATTTTTTTGCATGTGGTGGTCCAGTTTTCCCAGCACCATTTATTGAACAAACTGTCCATGTTCCATTGCATATTCTTTGCTCCTTTGTCAAAGATCAGTTATTCATATAAGTGTGGTTTTATTTCTGGGCTCTCTATTCAGTTCCATTGGTTTGTGTATCTGTTTTTGTTCCAATACCAAACTGTTTTAATTATTATGGCTTTGTAGTATAGCTTGAAGTTTGGAAGTGTGATACCTCCTTTCTCCTTTGTTTTCATTAGTAAGGCTTTGGCAACTTGTGGTTTTTTGTGGTTCCACATGAATTTCATTAGTATTTGTTGTTTCTTTGAAGAATGTCATTGAATTTTTTATTGGAATAGTGTTGAAACTGTATATTTGGTAGGATGGACATTTTAATAATGTTAATTGTTCCAATCCATGAGCAGGGGATGTCTTTCCATTTCTTTGTGCCTTCTTATATTTCTTTTAACAATGTTTTATGATTTTTTTTGTATAGGTTTTCATCTCTTTTGTTCAGTTTATTCCCAAGTATTTGATTTTTTTTTTGTTTCAATTATAAAAGGGATGGTTTTCTTGATTTCTTCTTCTTCACATTCATTGTGTGTGTATAGGAAGTCTACTGATTTTTTGAGTATTGATTTTGTATCCTGCTACTTTACTGAACTGGTTGATTATTTTGAGTAGTTTTTCTGTGGCGTTTTTAGGGTTCTCTATGTATATTATCATATCATCTGCAAATAGTGATAGTTTTACTTCTTCTTTCCCTATCTGGAGTCCTTGTATGTCTTTCTCTTGTCTTATTGCCCTGGCTAGGACCTCTGGTATTATATTGAAGAGCAGTGGTGAGAGAGGACATCCTTATCTTGTTCCTGATCTTAAAGGAAAGGCCTTTAGCTTTTTGCCATTGAGAATAATATTGGCGGTGGGTTTGTTGTATATGGCTTTTATCATGTTAAGGTATGCTCCTTCTATCCTGAGAATTTCAAGGGCCTTCATCATAAATGGATGTTGGACTTTGTCAAATGCTTTCTCAGCATCTATTGATAGGATTATATGGTTTTTATTTTTCTTTTTGTTGATGTGTTGGATCACAATAATTGATTTTTGTATGTTGAACCATCCTTGAGCCCCTGGGATGAATCCCAGTTGATCTTGGTGTATTATCCCTTTGATGCATTGTTGGATTCTGTTGGCAAGGATTTTGTTGATGATTTTTTATCAGTGTTCATTAGGGAGATTGGCCTGTAATTTTTTTTTTTTTGTACTTTCTTTGTTTGGTTTTGGTATTACTGTAATGTGGACTTCGTAGAACATATTAGGTAGTATTCCTTTTATTTCAATTTTTGGAAAGAGTTTGTATAGGATAGATACTTATTCACTGCTGAACGTTTGATAGAATTCATTTGTAAAGCCATCTGGAGCTGGGCTTTTGTTTTGGGGGAGTGCTTTGATTACTGCGTCAGTTTTGCTCCTTGTAATTGGTCTGTTTAGGTGTTCTATTTATTCTTTGTCCAGCTTTGGATGATTATATCATTCTAGGAATTTGTCCATCTCTTCTAGGTTTTTGAATTTGTTTGCATGTAAGTGTTCATAGTAATCTCTGATTATTCTTTTGGTTTCTACTGAGTCTGTTGTGATTTCTCCCCTTTCATTTATAATCCTATTTATATGTATTTTCTTCCATTTTTTTCTTTGCGAGTCTGGCTAGAGTTTTGTCTATTTTGTTTGTTTTTTCAAACAACCAACTTTTGGTTTCATTGATCTTTTGGATTTTTTAAAAATATCTATTTTGTTTATTTTTGTTTTGATTTTTTTTTAAATTTCTTTTCTTCTACTACCTTTAGGGTTTTTTTTTTTGTTATTCTTTTTCTAGCTCTTTGAGATGTGAGATTAGGTTGCTTCTTTGACTTCTTTCTTGTTTGTTGATGTGAGCTTGTATTGCTATATATTTTCCTCTTATTACTGCTTTTGCTGCATTCCATGCATTCTGGAAAGTGGTGTCCTTCTTGTTGTTCAACTCAAAGTATTTTTTAATTTCTTCTTTGATCTCCTCATTAGTCCAGTGGTCTTCCAATAGTGTGATTTCAATCTCCATGAAGATAGTTGGAATGATTTTGATCTTCATGTATCTGTGGATGTTTGTCTTGTGGCCCAGTATGTGATCAATTCTAGAGAATAAGCTGTGAGAGCTTGAGAAAAATGTATGCTTGGATTTTTTTGCATGCAGTTGTCCTGTAGATGTCTGTTAAGTCCATGAGTTCAATGTCTTTATTTAGGGCTCTAGTGTCTTTGTTTGTTTTTTGTCTCATTGATCTGTCCATTGGTGAGAGTGGAATGTTGAATTCTCCCACTATATATGTATTTTCTTTTTTTTTTTAAGGTTTATTTATTTATTTATTTATTTATTTATACAAGCACTGGGTACAGTCAGAAGCACAGGAGGGTGAGAGAATTCACCAGAGCCAGAGCGGGGAACAGAACAGGCAGACTGATGAAATACACTGCTGAGGGAAGCAGCGGGCACGGCAGGAGTGGTCTGTCACGCCATGTGGGACCCTCGCCGGTGGCCAGGGATTGAACCTGTGCTGCAGAGGCTGTGGGCAGCTTCGCAGCTCAGAGCTCAACCACTGCGCCACCAGGGGAGGCCCTATATATGTATTTTATTTTATGTCCATTTTCAGAGCTGATAATAACTGTCTAATATATATTTGGTGCTCCTTCATTTGGTGAGCATATGTTGATGAGTGTTATATCTTCCTGATGCATTGTCCCCTTGATCATAATATAGTGTCCATCTATGTCTCTTTTTACTTTTCTTAATTTGAAGTCTATTTCATCTGATATAAGTATAGCTAGCTGTTCCTGCCTTCTTTTTTGGTCCATTTGCTTGTAGGATTGTTTTCCAACCTTTTACTTTCAGTCTGTGTTTGTTTTTTGTGGTTAAATGTGTTTCCTGGAGATAGCAGAAGGATGGATTTTGGTTTTATTTTTATCCAGAGTGCTACTCTGTGTCTTTTTATTGATGAGTTTAACCCATTTACTGATATGTTGGCATCTGTATTTGCCATTTTGTTTGTCTTTTTTGTGATTTTATTCCTCACTTTATTATGTTCTTCTTGATTATTCCTCTGTTGGTTTTGGCTTTAGAACTTTTTGTAGAGTTTTTTGGAGTGGAGGTTTAGTTGTAATGAATTTCTGGAGTTTCTGTTTGTCTGAGAAGGTTCATATTTTTTCTTCATAGAGGAAGGAGAGCTTTGCAGGGTAAAGTATTCTTGCTTGGCATTTACTCTCTTGAAGTTTGTTGACTGTTACTCCATTCTCTTCTTGCCCATAGTATTTCTTCAGAGAAATACTAAGAGAAGTCTGTGGTTAACCTATTGATTTTCCCTTATAAGTTATCTGTTTCTTCCCCCTTTCCAGCTTCATTATTTTTCCTTTGTCTTGGACTCTTGCAAGCTTTACTATTATGTGTCTTGCTATAGTTTTCATTGTGGTAATTGGGAGTTCTTCTCGCTTCTTGTATGTCTATATTTGTTTCCTTTTTCATACTTGGGACATTTTCTTCAATTATCTCCTTGAATAATTTCTCAGATCCTTTGTCTCTCTCCTCACCTTCTGGAATGCCTGTAACTCATATATTTACTCTCTTCATGGAGTCTGATAATTGTCTAAGGGTATTCTCATTCTTCTTCCTTTGCACTTCTCTCTCTCTTTCTCTTTTGGTTCTTTCTATTTCTGTATTTTCAAGAGTACTGATCTGTTCTTCCATTTCCTCAGTTCTGTTTTCAATGCTTTTCCAAGAGCTCTTTGTCTCCTACAGTAATATTTTCATCTCCTCCTTTTATTTCCTTTCTTAAGGTCTCATTTTTGTTCTTCAGTTCATTATTTGTCTCATCTCGTACTTTTTAATCATGATGGTCATTAATCCTCTATCTGACCGGCAGAGAAGTTCTTCCATGTCATTGTTGAGTTCTGGTGACTGATTTTCTTTTTGTGGTATGTCCTTCTCCTATTGGCTTGCTTGTTATTTGTATTTTTCCTTCTCCCTGATGTTTTCTTTCTTATTTGTTATATGTGTTGGGATGTTGTGTTACTGGTGTTGGCGGGCATCTCTTTGGATTGCTCCTTCAGCGGTGTAGAAACTGTCTTCCAGAGTGAGACCAGCAGTGGTAGGCCAAAACTCCACCAGTGTGTTGATGCTGTGGCTGTGTTGCTGGGCACTGTCTCTTACAGTTCCCTCCCTCTGTATTTACTCAGTTCCAGAGGGATATCAGTTAGTTGGTGATTTTGCTCTGGTCACTAGGTGGCGATAGAAACCTGTACTTGCCAACCTGTGCTTTTCCCCTGTACTTTCCTGAGAAATGGATGGGAGAAGGGGAGCACCTCCATAGACAGAGGGGCTAATGCTTATGCTGTGTGCTCTGTCTGCCTCCGTGTTCACCCAGTGCGGTGTCCACGGCTGTGTGGATCCTGTGCCTTGAATTCTGTGCTCTAGTTCTCAATCTCAGGGTCTCAGATCCAAAACGACAGCTGTCACCCTGTGCAGTGCCCACTGCTATGGCACGTTCCATGCCCCGAATCCTGTGCCTTGCTCTCAGTTCCAGAATGGGGTCTTGCTCCATGCCTTGTTTCCCTTCTTACCCCTGTTTGCATGGCCCATCCCCTCTCAGAGCCTGAGGGTGGTTTAGGAAACCCTGGCTTCCACTATTAGGAAGTTTGGATTTTGTTCTGATCACTAGGTGGCACTAGAGATCTTTCCTAGTATCCTTCTAGAGCTGTGCTTTTTCCCCTTGGGTCTCTGGGGAACTGAGTGGAATGGCTCAATGGTGTGGGGTGCTGTGTCTGCCCTGTGACACATGTCATGGGGATCCCACACCCTGAATTTCATGCCCTAGTTCTCAGTTCTGAAGCCCTCAGATCTGGGATGCGGGCAGTAGGCCAGTTCAGTGTCCACAGAAATGGTGCCTTTTGCACTTCGCACCTGTGCCCCAGTGCCTGATTTTTGATTACTCAGTGAGGGTCATTCACCCCAGTGAGGGTTTCCACATGTCTCCCCAGGAACCTAGGTCGCAGGCACGGGGACATGGGCAGCTGTGATCCCTGTATGCTTTTCGAGTGTGTGTGGTTGCTTTTCCACACAATCTTACTGGCTGGCCTTGGGCTTTTTGCAGGTCTCTCAGGGAGTCCTTATTTTCCTCTAAAGGCACCCAGAGCCTTTAGCTCACCTCTGTGGTGATTCCTGCACAGTTCTGCACAGTTCCAGTTCGCGGGATGTGGTGCCTGCAATAGTTCCTTTCCACTCACAGTCCTGCTTGATCTGTAGTTTGTTCTTGTTGTTGTTGTTTTTTCTTTCTGTTGGTTGGAGTGTACTGGCTTTGTGTGTGGGGAGAGGGTAGTAGGGTTCTGAGCTTTCCTTTCTTTTCATCCACTTTTATGGCAACTTTCCTCTTCAGGCAGTTTGCCAGAGTCACCCATTAATCTTCTGTGTACTGGTTTTCACAGGGACCTGCCACTTTTCCTCCCTATTAACTTTTCCCCCTATTTATTTATTTAATTTATTTTTGTTTTTATTTTATTTTATTGTATATATTTCTTGCATCATTTTTCATTTTTGCACAATTTATGCATTTTCATCTTGGTTATATTCCCCATACAATTCCCACCCCTCCTATTTTGACCCTACTCTTTCCTCCTCCCTCTCCCATAGTGTTCTCTGCTTTATAGTTGCTTGTTGATTTTTATTTTTACTTTATTATAATTAGTCTTTTTCCTGGTCTCTTATTTAGGTCTTCTAAATTCCTGCTATGAGTAAGACGATCCAGTATTTTTCTTTTCCTTTCCGGCTTATTTTGCTGAGCATGATCCCTTCTAGCTCCATCCATGTTGCTGCAAATTGCATGAGTTTATCTTTTTTGATTGCTGAGTAATATTCCATTGTGTATATGTACTACATCTTGATCCAGTGAAATAAATAGAACAAATATTGATGATTCATATGGAGCCACCAAAAACCCTGAATAGCTAAAGCTCTCCTGAAAAAAAAATAAAAGAAGGGAATAGAGGCATCTTATGCCCAGATTTCAAGCTATACTACAAAGCCATAATAAACAAAACTGCATGGTATTGGAACAAGAATAGACACATGGGCCAATGGAACCAAATAGAAAATCCAGAAATAAACCCACAGATTTGTGGTCGACTAATCCTTGACAAAGTAGCAAAAAAATATGCAATGGAGCAAAGAAAGTTTGTTCAGTAAATGGTGCTGGGAAAACTGGGGTTGCTACATGCAAAAGAGAGAAGCTTGACTACTACCTCACACCATGCACAAAAACCAACTCAAAATGGATTAAAGAACTAGACATAAGAATTGAAACCATAAAATATTTAGAAGGAAATATAGGTGAAACACTGCATGACATATACCTCAGCAACATCTTTAAAGACTCATCACCCAAAGCACTGATAGCAGAGAAAAAGATAAATAGCTGGGGCTACATCAAATTAAAGAGCTTCTGCACAGCAAAGAGACAGTAACCAAAACAACGAGACACACAACCTATTGGGAGAAAATTTTTGCACACAATACTAATGATAAAGGACTGATCACAAAAATCTACAAAGAGCTGAAGAGACTTAACAAAAAAAAAGTAAATAATACAGTCAAAAAATGGGCAGAAGAGCTAAAAAGAAACTTCTCCAAAGAGGAAATGCAAATGGTGAACAGGCATATGAAAAAATGTTCAGCATCACTTGTAATCAGGGAACTGCAAATCAAAACTACAATGAGATACCATCTCACACCAGTGAGGATGGCACATATTAAAAAACTAGCTACAAGAAATGTTGGAGAGGACGTGGAGGAAAAGGAACTCTCCTGCACTGCTGGTGGGAGTGCAAACTGGTCCAACCACTATGAAAAGGTGTGTGGAGATTCCTCACCTGCTAAAAATGTAGCTTCCATATGATCCAGGAATCCCACTCCTAGGTATTTACCCAAAGGGCACAGAATCATTAATTCAAAAGGGCATCTGCACTCCTATATTTATAGCAGCACTATTTACAATAGCTAAGCTATGGAAACAACCAAATGCCTATTAGCATTTCCCCACCACCATCTTGATCTGGATCCTGGTTTATAATCCCCCCTCAAACATATTCAGTTGTTATTTTGTACTACAATAGGGATCAGCAAACCGTGAATCACAGATCAAATTTGTTCCCTGGTTTTAAATGAGTCACAAAGAATGATTTTACCTTTTTATCATCAAAAAATATTTTTATGACACATAAAAATTTTATGAAACTCAAATATTAGTGCCATAAATGTTGTATTAGAACATAGTCAAGTTCATTTATTTTCACATAGCAGTCTAATGCTGCTTTCACATTATAATGGCCACATAGCTCAAAAAACATAAAATATTTACTGTCTTACGGTCTAAAGAAAGTTTGCTGAACCACTGCCTAGAATGTATCCATAAATATCTGTTTATTTCATTGATTATCTTTATTGGTTTTGCTTCATATTCAATTGATATTATCATATCCTTAATAAATAAATAGGACAAAAGAAGTGCTTATGTGAAGTAAGTTCAAATCAGGAATCTAATTTTTCACCTGTATTTCTAAAATACTCAATAGAGGATTTTCATCTCTCTAGCACTGTCAACAAACTATAAATTGATAAATTTGGAATAGAATTCATGTAATTTATTTCTTAGTTGCAGTTCAAAAATGTGCTTGGCTACTCCAGTAGCCTCTGATAAATGAGGAATTATGGGGGAAGTCGTAGTGTAAAAAGACAAGGATCACCTTGTGATGGTTAGAATATATTATGGCAATTTTTACAAAATCCCGATGATCATGTGAATCTATTCCTAGGGGCTCTGTCAGTGTCGTGGAAGAGGCCTCCACATATGATAAGTCCTTGTCTGAAAGAGAGACATTATGTAGGAGAACTAGAATATACTCCAACCTCTATTTTAGAGGTTAGAGGAAACATCAGAACAGAAGACTGAGAAAAAGAAGGTAAGAAGGAATTTAGGTAAGAATGAGATTACACAATACTAAAACAAGAAATTATTTCAAGAACAATGGATTTACTCACTGTATCTTCAGAAGACTACAGGCATGTATAGGATTTAAAGTAGGCTTTGATAGGGGATAAAATTCATGAGAATTGTCTATCACAAAAAAATTTTTGAACTAGTTTTTTGTTCTTAATCATAAACCCATTCAACTTTACATTAATATATATATAGCCATATATACTTTTATTGATGAAAGATTTTGGCATAATAGACATATTTGTATATTCGGGTATTGAGTTAGTTCAAAGATGCCATGTAACTTTTTCAATACAAGTAATTATTTATTATAATTAATTATAATAACACCACAAAACATTAGGAGTCAAAGTACAATCATTAGTTTTATAAGGAGTTTATGAATGGTTAGAAACAAGTTGTAGATAAATATAAGTAGATCATGATTGTTATGCCATAGGGAAACCATTGGAATATGCTGAGTTTAAGGCACTTTTTAGTGAATTTTTACTTGTAGAGATCAAGTGCTACTGTCAAGAATATGTAACAGTTAAATATTGTAACCAGTCTCCAATACTATCAGAAATTAAATTACATTTACATAATTATTATTAGAGGACAAAGATTATAAACTAGATATATAAACACTTAAGGCCACATATTCTTAATTACGTAAACTAATATTTAATTCTTTGCTTCAAGGAATTTTGCCAAAAAAGATAAGACTTCAATAAAATCTCTGTTTGTGTCAAGAAATTCCTGAAAACTAATTTAGTTGAATACATAGTTTGCTCATCTGGGCAAAAAACTTTCCTTCCAGTGCAAGATTTACTCATCTATCAAGTAATGTAATGGTCCAATTATCAGAACTCACTTTAAGCCTTCACTGTATCCACCAAAATTAAAATACTATGTCATTAATTGTCTAATCCACTCAATGTCTCACCATTATGCACTGCATGTTTGTATTCCTCTAAATTTCACATGTTGAAAAACTACCCCCCAATGGAATATTTGTAGGAGGAGAGACCTTTGGGGGTTAATTAAGTTAGGGGAGTGGAGTCCTCATGGTATGTTTAGTGTCCTTATCGGAGTCAGGAGAGTGCTTGCTTCTCTCTACTAGCATGGAGGACATGATGAGAAGTCAGTAGTCTGCAGGTGGGAAATGGCTCTCACTAGAGCCCAACCATACTGGTCCTTTAATCTTTGACTTATGCTCCCTTGAAAACAACTTCTATTGTCCCTTATTGTAATACATTTAGTAAACTTAGCATTGCTTGGTAAACAGATTACAGTAGTGGAGAATTAAATTCATTAAGTTCAGTTTAATCCATTAAAACCTCTAATAACTGGGACCTCCCTGGTTAAGACGCAGCACTATGAAGGAATCCGCAGCCACTGCAGTACAAGTTCGATCCCCAGCCAGGGAGGTGACCTGCATGGCGCCGCAGACCTCTCCTGACTCACCTACTGCTCCCCTTAGCAGTGTATTTCAGTCAATCCTGTTCTGTTGCCCACTCTGTCTCTGGTGAATTCTCTCACCCCTCCTCCCCCACACCTCTGGCTTGTACCCTAGTCCTTGTATGCATAAATAAATAAATCTTAAAAAATTAAAAAATAAAACCTCTAATAACTAAGCTTATACAATATTCTCTAATACCAGAAGCTAAAGTAAGTCTAAAATAGAAAGTCAAAAGCCTAATGGCAAAGGAACTCATCCAAACTTGTATCAATCTTGTGATATTCTTTGTTTTCTAATCATAAAACTCCAACTGAGAGGATATACATCTTTTCACAGCTTTAGAGTAATAAATACATGGTTATTTAATATTGAGCTGTAAGTAGTCTTTATATAGTCTAGATAAATGTTCCTTAGCAGATTTGCAAATATTTCCTCCCTCCCCCATTCTGTGGGTTCTTTTAATTTTCTTCATAGTATCCTTTGACGCACCAACATTTTTATTTTTTTTATTTTTAAGATTTTATTTATACAAGAGGTGGGGTACAGGCCAGAGGCACAGGAGGGTGAGAGGATTCACCAGAGACAAAATGGGAAGCAGAACAGGCAGACCAACCGAAAGCACTGCTGAGGAGAGCTGTGGGCAAGACAGGAGAGGTCTGCTGCACCACGTGGGTTGCTCCCTGGCAGGTCGGGGATCGAACTGGTGCTGCAGAGGCTGCGGATTGCTTCATAGTGTGGTGCTTAACCCCTTGCACCACCAAGGAGTCCCCCCAGCACAAACATTTTTAAATTTAACAAATTTATCTACTTTTTTTTTCTTGCTAGTGCTTTTGGTGTTACATATAAGAAGGCTCCACCTAATTCAAGGTCAAAAAGATTTATTGTTATATGTTCTTTTAAGTGTTTTATAAGTTTTAGGTTATATATTTAAATATAAATATATTTATAGAGCTTATAATATAAAATCTAAAATGGTACCTTTTGTATTTAAAATTTGTATAAACAAATTTAATTTTATTCTTTTTCATGTTGATATCTAGTTGTTCTACAACTATTTGTCCATTTCGTTTTTGGATTTTCCATTTTTTGGCATACAGATTATCCTAATACTATCTTATGATCCCATGAATCTCTCAGATATATGTTGTAACTTCTCTGTTTTGATTTTCTTTATTAGAGTTTACCTTTTTTTTCTTACTTTTTTCTTACTGTCACATATGTTTATTTTTTTCAAAGACCCGGTTTTTCTTTTCATTGATATTTAGGACTGTCTTGATTTCTGTTTCGTTGATTTCTGCTCTCATTTTTATTTCCTTTTACTGGCATTTGGTTTGCTTTGCTTTCCTTTTTCTTGTTCCTTAAGGTATAACAGTATGTTATATATTTGAAATCATTCTTGTTTTTTTGCTGTGTGTCAATATTTGTATCCCATAGGTTCTGGAAGCAATGTCTTCTTGTTTGTTTTTCTCCATGTATTTTAAAATTTTTCCATTGATTACCTCGTCAAGCCAATAGTCATTCAGTAGCATGTTGTTCAGTCTACATATATTACACTTTTGCCCCACTTTATTTTCCTGGTTGATTTCTAGGTTTATACCATTGTGATAAAGACAATAAATGTGTTTGCTTTTTGAGAGCTTTTTGGAGGCTCTAACAGGGGAGCACAGCTATTCCTATACCTTTAACCTAAGAACTGTGGGGCCTGTCTCTGTTCCAGGAAGGCCACTGAGTTTGGGGCTTCAGGAGGGACACACACAGAGCAGTGAGGGAAACGACACTTGCTAACCAGCCAGATCAGCTGAATCAATCAACCCTGGCAATCAGTGAGGTGACAGATATCACAGCCAGATAGCCCTCATATTCGAGGTGGTTACGTTTAATTGATATCTTAAGTTGCTCTATCTCAATTGCTGCAGTCTCTCCATTAGTCAGGGCCATTTATATATATATATATATATACATATATATATATATATATATATATACACACACACATATACATATACTGACCTTGTCACACTTCCCATTTATATATATACATGAACTCTTGATCAGTCAGAATAATTACATTATCAACACATATGATACTTAATAAAACTTATTACATCTTACTCCCATGCTTCCATTTTATTGCTTTTTTCTCTTTTGCACTAACTCACTAGTTATAAATTCCTATAGGCAGGCTATTATTATTTGTTTTCTTCATGCTATATTTTGAGTATCCGGAATAGTTCCTAGTACTTGGCACACGTTCATGTTTTTTGCATGAACTGATTAAAATTGATTGCATCATGTTCCAGCATGCTTTGTTTCATTATTTTAAAATGTTCTTAACATTTGCTTTGTAAAATTTCTTAATATTTTATACATTTGTTACTTTTTATATCTGTATTTAAAATCATCTAGAATTTTATTGTGAATATGGTGATCTGCAATAAATGTTCTACATTTTTCCACAGATAAGCAGCCATTTCTGCCAGCATAATGGAATTTACATAATGTGTTTTTATGCATATTTTATCTTCTCATTTATTCTTTAGGCTAAAACAGATTCTATACATTTATTTTTTAGCAGTTTCATATGGGCATCTGTTACTATGTATTCATTGTTTTTAAATGACTGAAAATTATTATGTTATTTATTTCTTACATATTAATTAATGTTTTGTTCAGTGCATACTGCTATTTACAATAGCTAAAATATGGAAACAACCTAAATTCCCCAAAACAGATGACTAGATAAAAAAGATATATGTACACAATGTAATACTATTTAACAATCAAAAAAGATAAACTCATGCCATTTGCAGCAACATGGATGGAGCTGAAAGGGATTATACTCAGTGAAATAAGTCAGAAGGAAAAAGAAAAATACTGGATTATTTCACTTATAGGAGAGATATAGGGGAACCAAACAAGGGAACAGGAAAAAAATAAAACAGCTATCAGGCAAACTATAAATTGGAGACATTCATTAGGGGAGGGAAGAGCACAAGAGACGATGGTGACGGTTCATGGGTGATCAGTGGTGGGAATTTTTTGGTGATTACACCTTAGAGGAGAAATCAAACATTGTACAAAAATAAATGATGTAAAAAGAAAAGAACATACTGAATTTACACAGCTGTGGGTCTAAATTTGACTCTATACCCCTCCATATCTTTATAACATTTGAGAGTGCTTAGCTTCTATCTCTTTAGTATCTTCTGTTAAAAAAATGTATTAAATTAAAAACATTTGTTTGGAATGGGTACTGCAAGGTCTAAATGAGATAAATATATAAAGCAGCTAGCATAGAACTTAAATCTTATTTATAAGTAGTAATCAAAATGGTATTTGACTTATTTTAACATTATTAATTGAATTAAAATTTTTTCATTTCTCAAGGTGCTTACCGCACTTCCCATTTGAACTCAGTAGGTCAATGCCATGATACAAATCTAAACTGGATTTTTAGTTGTCTGTGAGAGATTTACAAGGTGTGATACTGCAGTTCTTTCTCTCTTTTGTTAGGATTACTTTGGCTAGAAACACTATATGAACATGATGGTTGTATATGAACATCAATAATGTTTGTTTTATTTCTGTGACGAATGCCATTGAAACATTGACAGAGATTATAAGAAGCCTATTTTAACAATGCTAACCCTTCCAATCCATGAGCAGGGAATATCTTTCCTTTTTTTTTTTTTTTGTTTTCTTCTTTAATGATATGTTCTCATTTTCATTGTACAGGTCTTTCACCTCCTTTGTTGTGCTTACTGCTAGGTATTATATTTTAAGTGTGACTGTTTTCTTGATATCAGTCTCTTTTAGATTGTTGCTGCATATAGGAATGCAACTGATTTTTGTAGGTTGATTTTATTACCTACCATGTTGTTGTAGTAATTTATTTATTTGCTACTAAAATTTTTTTTTTTTTTACAATGTTTGCTTTCTTTTCTCAGGTGTAGTACCCATAAATTCCCACCACCAGTTCACCCATGCACCGTCACCATAGTCCCTTGTGCTCCTCCTGCCCTCATTTTGTTTTTTTTTTTGTATTTTTTTTTAAGATTTATTTATTTATTTATACAAGAACTGGGGTACAGGCCAGATGCGTGGGAGGGTGAGAGAATTCACCAGAGCCAGAGCGGGGAACAGAACAGGCAGACTGATGAAATACACTGCTGAGGGGAGCAGTGGGCATGGCAGGAGAGGTCTGTCACGCCACATGGGACCCTCGCCAGCGGCCGGATCCAAGGCACTGCAGAGGCTGCAGGCAGCTTCGCAGCCAAGCACTCAACCACTGTGCCACCAGGGGAGGCCCCTGCCCTCATTTTGATCCCTCTCCCTCCCCCTGCCCTAGAGGATTTCTCTGATTTATAGTTGTCTGTTTAATTTTTTGTGGTTTTTATTGTTATTTTTTCCCCCTTGATCTCTAGTATGGTTACCCTGTATTCCTCCTATAAGTGAAACCATCTGATATTTTTCTTTTTCCTTCTGACTTATCTCACTGAGCATAATTCCTTCTAGCTCAATCGATGTTGCTACGAATGACATTAGTTTATCTTTTTTGATTGCTGAATAGTATTCTATTGTGTATATGTATCACATCTTCTTGATCCAGTTATATTTTTTTGGACATTTGGGTGGTTTCCAAGTCTTACCTATTATAAATAGTGCAGCAATAAACATAGGGGTGCAGGTATCCTTTTGAATTAATATTTTTGTCTCCTTTGGGTAGATCCCTAGGAGTGGAATTGCTGGGTCACATGGTAACTCCATTTTCAGTAGCCTGAGGAACCTCCACACAGCTTTCCATAGTGGTGGGCCCAGTTTTCATTCTCACCAGCAGTGTAGGAGTGTTCCTTTTCACCACATCCTCACTAACAACATTTGTTGTTGCTAGTTTTTTTTTTTTTTAATATGTGCCATTCTCACTGGTGTAAGTGCTATCTTATTGTCTTATTGTGGTTTTGATTTGCATTTCCCTGATTATGAGGGATGTTGAACATTTTTTCATATGTCTGTTGGTCATTTGCATTTCCTCTTTGGAGAAGTATCTTTTAAGTTCCTCTGCCCATTTTTTGGACAGGATTGTTTACTTTGTTTTTGTTGAGTAATGTGAGTTCTTTGTATATGTTTGTGATCAATCCATTATCAATCCCTTGTGTGAAGGCAAAATTTTTTTCCCAATCAGTAAGGTTTCTCTTTGTTTTGGTTAATATCTCTTTTGCTTCATGGCAGCTTTTTAGTTTGATGTAATCCCAGCTGTTTATCTTCACTTTCCTTGCTTTGTGGGATGGGTCTTTAAAAATTTACCAAGATGTATGTTTTATAGTGTTTTACCTATATTTTCTTCTATATACTTCATGGTTTCAGGGCTTATGTTCAGTTCTTTCATCCATTTTGAGTTGATTTTTGTGAAAGGTATGAGATAGTTATCTAGGTTCATACTTTTGTATATGGTGCTCTAGTTTTCCCAGCACCATTTAATAAACAAACTGTCCTTGTTCCATTGCATATTCTTTGCTCTTTTGTCAAAGATTAGTTGTCTGTTCGGTTCTATTGGTGTTTGTGTCTGTTTTTGTTCCAGTACCATATTGTTTTAATTATTATGGCTTCGTAGTATAGTTTGAAGCCTGGGAGTGTGATACCTCTACTCTCCTTTGTTTTAATGAGGAGAGGTTTTTTGTGGCTCTATATTAATTTCATCAATATTTTTCTATTTATTTGTTCTTTTGGAGGTTTTAGAGGAATATCCACTTCCTTGTTGTTTTTTTTCAGGTCCCAGAGGCTCTCTGCATTCTTTAGCTCATGGATAGCTCCTCTATCTTTAAGTCATCAGCTAGAATCTTCAAATGTTTCTTTCTGATTTAAGACCTTTGCTTCCCTTATCATATCTCATTCTCTGATTCTGAGCCTCTTGACTTCCTCCTACAATGACCCTTGTGAATACATTGAACTTATTCAGATAATTGCAATTAATCTTCCCACCTCAAGATTCTCAACCATCTCTGCAAAGCCCCTTTTGCCATCTAGGCCTTGGAATGTGGGTATATTTAGGTGTCATTTCTGTGTCCAGAAGAGGAAGTTTAAAGCCATAAGAGGGGTCAAATCACT
The DNA here is from genome assembly GCF_014898055.3 of Talpa occidentalis. Taxonomy (NCBI): domain Eukaryota; kingdom Metazoa; phylum Chordata; class Mammalia; order Eulipotyphla; family Talpidae; genus Talpa; species Talpa occidentalis. Next base: position 62,513,385 of record NW_023604861.1, read on the forward strand.
TAGAGATAAAAGTATGTATCAAGGCGATAAGACCTGGGAAGTGCAGATTTTTGCCATTATTGTGACCATGGCATATATACACAAATACATACAACTCTCTCTCTCTCTCACTCTCTCTCTGTCTGTCTCTCTCACACACATGCACACACACACACACACAAACACTAAAAGTACAATGAAATTGATTAGGTTTAGCAACATGGGGACATTATTTTATTTTATTATTTTTTTTTTATGGAGACGTTATTTTAGTGATGCTCTCTGCCATTATATTTATTTGGAAATTCCTAGCCCACGACTTTTATTCAGAGAAACAGAACTTTATTTACATAAAGGAATTTTGCCATTTTTTTAAGAGAATGAACATGATCCTGACAATTTCACTGGAAAACATTTTACACAAATTCTCATTTATCCAATCGTACCTTGATTTTTCTATGAATTGGTAATTTTTTAAATATGAAAGCAGTGGTATTCTTCAATAATCACTCACAACTATTTCTAAATTATCATTTAGTTTAGCTTCATGCCAGAACATGAATATCTTATTTCTTAGAATATGAAACAGAGCTCTTTTATAATTGTTTTTAAGGTCCACAAATCACTTATCAAGAATTTTTGAGAATAGAAGTTCTTTTAAATTTTTAAAATATTAGTTAATTTTATAAATTGAGATAATGTTGGTTTACATTATTATTGATATTTTGGCAGTATAAGATTCCCATCAGGTATTGCCACCCTAGTACACCTGCCACCAAATCACCCACAGTCCACAACCATAGTCCTTTGTGCTTCCTTCCCTCTGTTCTCACCCCTTCCCCCTTACCCTTCTGGATATTTCAGAAGGACACAGATAGATACTGGAAGGTGTCAGTTAGATGTAGAATACAGAGAAACCAAACTAAGGATAAGATAAAGACAAACTTAAAAACTAATGTTGGAAAGCTGACCATAGAACTGAGGCATTTTTAAAAAATTGATGCACAGATAGTATACTTTGAATCAAATTCCTTATAACTGCAGAGAGTCTGAATGTATAATGTGAAATATATTATTATTCTGAGTGGTGTGTATGGAAGATATTTTTTCAAATGCAGCGGTCTCAGGAAGTGAAAAATACAGAACCAATTGGTTTGAAATATATTTTGGAATATAATGTGCATGACACATACAAACAAAATATACATGATATGCATTGGAATTGATTATCTATGATCACATGAGAATTTTTTGCTATATACTGTACTAATAATTTCCTTATTGGGAAATTCATAGCATGTAGATTTTATGAGCATGCACACTCATCAGATTTTGTTCCCAAAAAATTTTATTTTTTTTTTAATGAAATTATTTCACTTTCAGAGTACTTTTAAATTTTGGAATTATGGATAAGATTGTGAATGTGCATAGCACTTGTAGGTAATGGTCTCTTCTAATATTCTAATTGAAGACCTATCCTTTGGGAATATTGTAATGTTTTATGGGAAAATATCAGCATTTGGTTAAATAAATATCTGTTACTTGTTTGAATAAAGAACTTCTTATTGGGTCTCCTTGGTAGTGCAGGGGTTAAACACAGCACTATCAAGCTATCATCAGCCACTGCAGCACAAGTTCTATCCCTGGCTGGGAGCTACCCATATGGCACAGCAGACCTCTCCTGCCTCTCCCACTGCTCCCCTCAGGAGTGTATTTCAGTAGATATGCATGTTCTCCTCCCTACTCTCTCTGGTGAATCGTCTCCCCTCCCACACCTCTGGCTTATACCTCAGTTCCTGTATGCATAAATAAATAAATCTTAGTTCTTATTAAATCTAAAATGGCAAGTCTTTAAATATATAATACATATATATAATAGAGTATATAGCATATTGCGTATCACATGCCATAATGCATGCTGTAGTAGTATACATAAATATGAAAATTAAAAGATAGTCTCAAAATAAATATAAGTAGATCATAAATATTAAAAACTTAATCCCCTAATATTGGATGAAGGGCAAACAAATTTAATTTTTTGAATTAGCTATCACTGGTGAGGATTTAATGAAATACAGGCCTTTGCATTACTTTTGTTAATAGTCTTAAGAACACTTAGTCATTTGATTCATTAATTCTAGTATAAGGAATCTACCTGATAATTTAATCATTAATACAAAGAAATATTTATGCACAGAGCTAGAGGTTAAAAATTGAAAAAAGCACATTAGGGAATAGCTAACTACATTAGATCAATATGATGGTATATTACTAGTAACTAAATATGATGTTTTAGAAAAGCTTGTTAAGATTATAGTAAATTGAGCAAAAAAGACTACTAAGTTTTATTTATTTATTGCTCATAGAAGAACTGGGTTATAGGCTGGAGTTGTAGTGGGGTGGTGATTGTAAGAGGATTCACAAGAGACAGAGTGGGGAGCAGAAAAGGTGGATTTACTCAAATACACTGCTGAAGAGAGTGGGCAAGGCAAGAGAGGTCTGCTGTTCTTTGTGGGTTAGCTCCTTGGTCAGAGATTTAATTAGGGTCATAAGGGTGATACTGCTGAGACTTAAGACTTAGGCTACTAGGCAGGCCCACTACTAAGTTTTGAAAACACATGCCACATATATATGGACAAATAGTAGACCAAAAGGAGATATGTAAGAAATATTAATAGTATGGAGCCTATACAGGAATAATTTTGTGCCACAATAACATTTTGTATTTCATACATATTCTTATTTTCAAGATAAAAAATAATGGAACTCAAAACACACAGTTTTCATAAAGGCATAACTGCTTTAGAATCCTAACTGTTGGAACTCCCCTCTTTCATGGGTGTGTTCGCCCACATGGATGACACATCAATGGTCTAAAAATGTGTCAATGAAAGGGAAGACGCCTAGGAGGGGGTGAGCTTTCTGGAAGAGGTGTCTGGTAGCTGATTAATTGAAGCACTCAGGGAGGAAGATGAATGGGTCTCTGTTGAGACCATCTGTGTTTATCAGGACAAATTACATCTGCTCCACTGGCCCGGAGTAGGGAGAAGAGACATCATTGCTACAAATGCAGATATCTTATAATAAAAATAAACCTGCCTGGCATATAGGAATGATCAAAGTCATATTTTTGCTTACTTTTAACAAATTTTGAGAAGAAAAAAATGACAATGTATTGGGTTTCACACTTGGTAAATAAAGATTGAGCTGATATCTTCTTCATCTAGAATTTAATGAAAACACCATTATAGCAGGAAAAAAGTCAACATGGTAGAGATAAATTCATTTCAAGAAAATGATTTCTTATAAACTTGAAGCTCCTTAGAATTATGAAATATGTAAAAGAATTGGTACATAACTCTTCAAAAACTTCAGGACACTTACTTTAGAATCCACATTATATATATTTATTATCCTTTTTTTTTTTAATTTGGCCTAAGTCTTGAGGCATTTTTTTCAACAGTGGGTTACAATTCAAAATACAGAATTTGCCTTGTTGATGGGCATGTCTTTCTGAACAAATGATCAATTAGACTGATGTAAAAAGAGATCAATTAAACTGTAGATAGGATAGCTTTCTTTTTGTGCTTTGATTACATATTAGTAGTATTTCACATAAAGTGATATTAGCCTGAAATAATTTCTAAAGAAGTTCTTTAAATGAGCTTTGGACATTTCATAAAAATATCTGAACTTTATTAGTGATAAGGAAGATAATGTCTTTTCTGTCCTTAAATTCATATTTTTAGATTCCAAGGTGTTTCTTGCCATCCTGGTAACATTAGTTTTAGTAATGTTTACTGATGGTTATTACCCCATGAATTGAGTGATCAGGAAGGTAAATACCCTCTGTACTATTTTAGTATATCAGACCTCTGACTCTGTGTGTGTGTGTGTGTGTGATTGTAAGCAATATATATTAGGGGACATCAAAATTGGGTGGAGAGCCACATGATTAAGTTGCAAATTCTCTGTTATCAATTCTGAGTAGAAACTACAAAAAAAAAAAAAAAACACAAAGCACAAAACAGAGAATAAAAAATAAAGAGGCCAAGGACTTGTCAGGGGGATGGCACTAGCTGAAATGTGGGAAAACTAGATTCTTTTTTTTTAATTAATTTATTTATTTATACAAGCACTGGGTACAGTCAGAAACGTGGGAGGGTGAGAGAACTCACCAGATCCAGAGCAGGGAGCAGAGCAGGCAGAAGGACTGAATTACACTGCTGAGGGGAGCAGCGGGCAGCAGGAGAGGTCTGTGCGCTATGTGGGACCCTCGCCTGGTGGCTGGGGATCCAACCGGCGCTGCAGAGGCTGCGGTCAGTTTCTCAGCCCAGTGCTCAACCGCTGCGCCAACGGGGAAGCCCTGGGAAACCTGGATTCTAACCCTCCATTGCTGCATGTGTGATTGAATGGCAGTGTTTTTTGACAAGTCACGAACTTTCTTTTTAAAGATTTATTTATTTATGCATACAAGAATTGGGATACAGGTTAGAGGTGTGAGGGGTGAAAGGATTCACCAGAGACAGAGTGGGGAACAGAACAGGCAGACTGACGAAATACAATGCTGGGGGAGCAGAGGGTAAGTCAGGAGAGATCTGCTGCGCCATGTGGGTACCTCCCTGACCGCATGGGGATAGAACTTGTGCTTCAGTGGCTGCAGATAACTTCATAGGTTGTGTCTTAACCCTTTGGGCCACCAAGGAGGTCCCAAGTCACAAGCTTTTCAAGAGGTTAAGATAGATGTTATTTGAGATACATTTTAGCTCTAACTTCTATCTCCCTTTCCCCCACCCCCCCAAAAAAGAGAAAAGACTGAAAGAAACAGAAGAGATGAAAAAGACAAGAAAGAAAAACAAAAGACCCAGGAAGGACATTCTTATAGTAAATTTGGGACTAATACTAGTGACAAATACTTGTAAGTACGGAAATGTGTTCCTAAGAAGGGCTACCTACAAAGATAACCATGTAGACTGATATTTTTCTGTTTTGTAAGGAGTCAGTATCTTTGAAAAGATCATACATCTTTATGATGGATTGTTATTGTTACTTTCCTTTTTCTTTTAGTAAGTGTAGAGTTCAGGCTTTTCTGCCCTCCCGCCATTAGGATTGCATGCGTGATGTAGGGCCCTGCATTTTGTTACATTGTTATTTTCAGCTGTGTTGTTTACTCTTGTGGACCATGGCTGCAGTATTGATATTTGCCAAGAGAAGCAGAGAGAGAGAGGCAGAAGATAAGAGAGAGAAGGCCAGAAAGCCCAGTAAAGAGTGAAGATTTGCCCAGGGCTGAGAGGCCTACTGGCTTCCTGGCCCCCCTGTGCCACTGCCTGCTGTGTACCTGGTTGCTGCACTATATGTAAAAGCTCAATAAGCACCTGAAAAATGCATGGAGGCCTCCACAACTCTCCTTTACCTGTCTGCTTGGATCAGAGAGAACCAGCTCTGTGCCTTCCTGGCACTACAGTAAGACAGGAAAAAAATGAAACAAATAACTGCAGAAAGCATTCTGGTAGAAAATAATTGCATGTTATTATCAAAATTTGAAAGCTATATATATATATATATATATATATATATATAGCTACTGGACTATAATGTCCATAGTTTAGATTATTATGTCCTTACGTATATGTTTAAATTTTATTTAATTCTTTACCAGAGTGAATGATGAAAAAAGACAAACACGCTTAAAGGAAAGCATACTGTTTAATTTCTAAATTGATAGCAAATTATCTATCAGCCACTTCATTTTTCAGAATGGTAAGAAATACCATAGTCTTGACAGAAAACAAAACTTAGTAGAAAGGAACTACAAATATTGATGTTCAAAAGAAAATGAAGAGCAAATTTATATTGAAATATTCACCCTGAAGAAATTTTGGAGTGAAATGAATATTTAAACAGACAAATGCCGCCTCCTCCCACATACACAGAATTAAAGTATATGCTCTTTACAACAAATAAAAAACATAATAAGAAAGAATCCATTAAATAACAATGATCAAGCAAATATTGACTTAAAGAAATTAAAATGATGATAACAGCAAAATGAAACCAGGAGTCCAACATTCACTGGTAAGGTCACATAAACCATTTAAAAACACTTAAAGAAGGACCTCCCTGGTGGCACAAGGGGTTAAGACCCAATGTATGAAGCTATCCGCAGCCACTGAACACGAGTTCAATCCCTGGCCGCCAGGGAGCAACCCACATGGCACAGCAGACCACTCCTGACTCGCCCATGGCTCCCCTCAGCAGTGTATTTCAGTCAATCTGCCTGTTCTGCTCCCCACTCTGTCTCTGGTGAATCATCTTCCCTGCCCAGCCCCTGTACCTCTGACCTGTATCCCAGTTCTTGTATGCATAAATACATAAATCTTTAAAAAAAAACACAACGAAAAAGGAATTTGCAAGAAATATAATCTGTTCAGAAGTATAGGAATTGTGAAGCTTTTCAGTTCCATTTAAAGAAGTTATGTAGCTAATGGCAATGTTACAGAAAGTAAGGGAAGATACTTGCTGGAAAAAGATGTAACGTTACTTATAAATATGAATGTAAAACCTTAATAATGAGAAATGATTTATGATAGTCAAAATGTTTATCCTAATATGTAAAATACCTTAAATGGATAGTTGAAAGTAAGACATGGGCAGCAAAGAACAATAAAGATTAAAATTGTTAATACTGGAAGTGAAATCCGAATCAAAACCTAAATGAAGTTACAAAAGAAACAGTTGACAATGGGATATTGATGCCAACCCTAGATAGCCAGAGGAATGTAGAGAAGGTGAATTTATTCACAAAAATAAGAAAAGTGAATGTGAAGATGCCCCAGAGAAAGTAACACTGACAGAGAAAGTAATACTGACAAAAAACACTTGACAAAAAACACTTGACATTAAAGAACTCTAGAGGCAGTTCATGAAATCAGAGTACAAAAGACCAAATTCAGGGAGTCAATTCAAATTTAGAGGTCCCTCAGACACCAGGGTGACGATCTTATGAATGGATTTGGTCAGATTGGGCACCTGATGACCAAGGCTCCTTTTAATTCTAAGGAAGTGGATATTGTTGCCAGGACCCCTTCACTGACCAACTTCACTGTACCAACTACATGGTCAACGTGGTACAGTGTGATTCCACCCTTGGCACACACTTAGTGGCACAGTCAAGGTGGAAGACTGGAAGCTTCTCATCAATGGAAAGTCCATCTTTAACAAGATACTATCAACATCTACAATTTTCTCAGCCCCAAGGCACAAACTCATAGCAGCAGTATTTATCTACACCATCCTTCCCAGATTTGATGTTCTGTGACCTATCATCTCAGATTTAAGATTGCCTAGGTCATCTTACTACTCAGGGCAGAATTCAAGTAAATGACTTATAACAGGAATTTCATATAATAGGTGTAATTAGTGGCTGATTAATAGGTGTAATAGGTGGTGCCCCCTGGAGGGGTATGTTGGTGAAAATAGGTAGCCCCAGGAAAAATGCTAAAAAGTATCACATTTTGGGGTGGAGCAATGGATAAGAAATATAAGGTACTGCAAAAGGATCTGCAGATGATTTGGTCTTTAGGATTCAGTGTTCCAGATTTAGCTTTTGAGGATTCAGTATTCTGGATCCAGAGGCTATTGTGGGTCTCTAAAGGTGGAGGCCTCTAGCAGCCAACATCAGAGAGGAAAAATTTGGAGGCTTTGCAAGCAGCTGAGTGTCTGAAACTGTTCCTGGTTTTGCTGCCATTATAGGCTGGCAGAAAAGGTGAAGATCCAGAGCTGGGCACCTCGCTGAGATGTTTGTCAGGACAGTCAACTGCTATAGCTGCTGTTTTGAGTATTGCTTGTCTGATGATGTGCTGGGGCATCTCGGCAGCTTCAGGATCATCTCCTGTTGTCTTCTAATGTCTTTGCCAGTTGGAACCTGGCCTATAGTCTGGCTACAATGCGGTGCAGTGACAGGCAGATGTTATCTTGGACATTTGGCCTAATTTTTGGGAGAGGAGCTCTGTGTCCTGAGTGGTGGGAAGATGCCATCTTAGCTCCTTTTATTTAGAACTTAAAAACAGTGGACATGGCTTCCCATGAGGTAAAGGCCATTTTTGGCCTCACTAACTCTTTTATTCCAATTTTTAAATAAAGCCCATTGTTGTTGTTCTCTGAGCCTGAGTAGTCTTGCAATTGTGCACGGGGGTAAAGAACTCAGACAGTGACTGGTTAACTATTTGGCAGTGTCCTTGGCCAGTTTTAGTGCCCCTGGCTGCCTTGTATCATAGGGAGAAAGATATATCAAAAAGTTGCATTCTCACTGTGTTAATGTGAATTCTTGATTAATTTTATTGCAATCCTGCAAAGACATTTATAGTCATGGGGTGAAAATAAAGGGGTTTCTTAGATTGAACTTTGAAGCAAGGTGATAATTTTGTTATCAAAGTGTTATTTCCAGTCATTTAATCAAATATAGTAAAGCTAAATTCTTTCTTATCTCTAGCAGACAGAGAGCAGTCTATGAATTAGAGTGATTTTTATGAAAATATATAAACTGAAAATTCAAATTACCATTGTAGTGCCAGGAGTGCACAGAGCTTGTTCTCTATGATCCAAGCAGACTGGTTAAAGGAGAGTCCTGGAGCCCTTGGTGGCTTTCTCAGGCTTTTATTGAGCTTTTATTTTGTTAAAAAATATTTTATTTTATATAATTCTTACATCATTTTTCATTTTTGCACAATGTATGCATTTTCATTTTGGTTATATTCCCCATACAATTCCCCTTATTCTGACCCTAATCCTCCCCCCTCCCCTGCCCCCAGCCCCCGTAGTGTGAGTGTGTCTCTGGAGATTTCTTATTGAGCTTTTACATGTAATGTGGCAATCAGGTACATGGCAGGCAGGGGTGCTGGGGTGCTGGGAGGCCAGTAAGCCTCCTAGCCCCTGGTGAATCTTCACTGTTCACTGGACTCTCTGGTGCTCTCTCTCCTTTCCTCTCTTCCATTCTCTCTCCTGCCTCTGCTTCTCTTGCTGAATATAAAATACTGCAGCCATGGCCCTCAGAAGTAAACAATACAACTAAATATAACAAGTAACAAAATGCAGGTACTGCCATCAGGCAGGGCAATCCTAATGCTGAAAGGGCAGAAAAGCCTGAAAATCATTTACCCTACAACCATAAAGTTTTGTACAATAGATTGCTTGATATTTTGTTAGATTAATATGTATTTTACTTTTTGCCTGTGTCAGTTTAAATGGTACTGTATTATTTCAGATTTTACTTGTTCATTGCTGGTGTATAGGAAAGCAATAACCTTACACCCTGAAATCATGCTATAATTGCTTATTAGTCCAGTAGTGTTTTTCAGTCTATTCTCTTGAATTTTCTGTATTTGTGAACTATGTGCCATCTGTGGGAATTTGGTAATATCTCTTTACTTAGGAAGTACAAGTGATAATTTACTGTGCAAAATTTCCAATTGTAAGTTTGTTGTAACTAAAAAAATGTAACATTTATTTGTGACTCAGTTTGACCTTCAGTAGTATATACATCCATTGTTTCCACCTCTCCACTAAGATCTGTTGACAGTGACAGAGTGATCATTATTTTATCATACTCTTGTTTACAGGGTAGCATTTCCCAGCCCTGTTCTGTGGAGTGTTTGCTCTTTAATATGCTCAGAGGTGTGGTCAAAGACAGGTCAGAAAGGTTATATTTAAAAAAAAAAAATTCTAGTAAGTGTCTTTAGAATTTCTTTTGAATAATAATGTTCACTGTGAATCTCTAGATATGTTATATATTAGGCTTTTCCAATCTTACTTGATAATAGGAACTTCTTCTATAGAAAACACACTTATATTTGCCTGGAGTTAGTGCTTTGAAGAAAAGTTTATAAGGCAATAGTTTAAAAATATCAAGAAAGAACTGTGTTTCATCCTTTTTTCATTTAAACACCACCAGAATCCAATAAAGTGATAAAGGCTTTTGTATGTCAGTAATATGCCCACCAGTTTTTCCCAGATTTAAGTTTTCTAAAACATAAATATCCCATGAAATTTAAAATCACGGACATGTATTTTAGGGTTGTAGGGTTAGATGGCCATTTTACTATTATGTCATGTCTTCTTTCATTTTAAAATTACCCCATTTGAAATTGTCTTAAAAATTCTTTATTTTCTTGTGTTGCTTTATAATTTTGTCTCTTCCACCAAAATCAAAGTCCAATAAAGAAATTATTTTAATTTTAATATGAATTCTATGAGAAAAATAACCAATAGATTATTTAGATTATCTTTGCAGGGCTTGCTTTAGACAAGATGTAAATAAAGGATAGTTTGAAAGCATTTTTATTTCAGCCACAATTTTGAAAATTCATGATGGAATATTTTGTATGTCTTCTGCAAAACCTTTTATTTATGATATGAAGTTGTGTTCTTTTTTGGTATAATAAATATTATTGTGATATCTTCTGAATAAGTTTGATAAACACACTTGGTCAAATATGAAGTTTAATTATAAAGACATAATATTGTATTAGTAACCATTTCAGAAAATTGAATAACAAGCAGGTATTAAACAATGACATCATTTATTCAAGCATATTTCATCCCAGTGTGAAGTTTTCTGAGAAGAAGAAACTTTAGAATATTCACTAAAAGTGTGATTTTGTATCTTTTCCTAAATTTTGGTTCAAAATATGTAAACATCATTTGGGTAAAAATAAGGTTGATTTATTTTAATGATCAGGCTGACATGACTTTGAACTCACAGCTTTAATATTGAAGGGATTTATTTTTCTAAAGTTCTCCCTCTACCAGTAGAATGAGCCAACCATGGTTACTAAAAACTAGAAAGTCCATCCATCAAGTCACAGCCGCTACTGGTACCCCCTAATTTTATGTTCTGAGAAGGACATCTCATTATAGGAGTTTTCCTGGAATCCAACTCAGAACATTCTTATCAGTACTTATAGTTATTGCAAATATCTCTGACTTAGGGTCGGGCTCACAATCAATGTGGAATTTGTGTATGTTGTACAACCAACAAAACATCCTATCATTTAAAATTAAAGGTAAAGGGTGGGAATTGTATGGGGACTATAACCAAGATGAAAATGCATACATTGTGCAAAATTGAAAAAATGATGTAAATAATATAGAAAATAAAAAAATAAAATTAAAGGTAATTTCATGCCAAAGTCAACTGAGACCATCACTCAACAGACTTTTAATATTCTCAGAATAAATATAAGCTATTTTTTAATTGGAATCTGACCACACATGCTTTAATCTAAAAATACAACATGGTGATTATAAAAAAGCACATAATTATACAGCCAAATTTTCCTCATCACCAATATTGTCCATGTTTTGTGTTTACTGAAGAAATATTCTCTGACTGGTACATTCTGAAAGTGTTGATATAAATTCATGAAACATTAGAGCTGAAAGTGACTTCCTATGTTATAAATATATTTTATATTTATGTTGAATTTGCAGATGATGAAAAAAGAGATGGATAAACATAAATGTTTATTGAATAAAGACATTCTAAAATGATATTCAAAGACACATCTACATTTTTACACTAACAAAACCTAAGGATTGTTAGCACAGACTTTTCATGAGAATCAGGAAATCCACAGTATATGCACTTATTAAAGAGGTCAAATGTAATTAACATTGAAAGGGACAGGGTCAGTTTTAAAAACTATATTTTTAAACAGATAAACTTTATAAAGATAGAGGTATATAGATCCAGATGTATATTACCACACCACACCCACCACCAAGATATCCATTATGTTATCATGGTGTTTAAAAAGTAACTTTAAAAATGTTCTCAAGTCTCATTTTAAAAAAACAAAATTGAATTGATTTTGGGATATTTTTAATAGACAAAATCAAAAAGAGAGTAAAGAATTTTATGCACTGAGCAAAATTATGGTAATTAAGAAGAAACTATGGTGCTCTCTAGTGGTATGATTTTTGTATACCTTGAAAAAAAATCAACTAACTCCCAGAAGTTACATTTTTTATTTTTCTGAAGGATTTTTATTACTCTTATTACTATTCAATTGTAGTTTAACTGAAATAAGAATCTCTAGAGTGACAATATTTTATTCAGAACTGAGAAATTATTATTCTGATATTTTCTGGCATCAGTGTCATTCTTTTATACCTCATTTGGAGTTTAATATTTTGTGTAGAGTAGACTTCTATGTAATTCTGCCAACATTATCCAAAAGAGGGAATTAAAAACATTTATTTAGCTTAGAATTTGCTTTTGGACTCCAGGATTTATTTTATCTAGAGTGGAAATTTTAAGAAATTATTTTTAAAAATATTACCGCACATTTATTTTTCAAATTTTTCCTATTAAAGATATTGGTATTTTACATTTTGTGTCTTAATCCCTTTTGATAGTTTTTATTTCTTTATCTCTACGCCATGCTTTCTTTTTATTATTTTACTATATGTCTTCAACTTGTTATTTCTCTCTTTGACCATATCTACTTAAAATTTATACTTTTTAGTGAATTTTAAATTTCATTGGATATTTTTTGCCTTCAGAAATTCTATTTATTTCTTTATAAAATTTCACTGGTGAGTATCTTTATTTTTAAAGATCTATTTATTTATTTATACAAGCACTGGGTACAGTCAGAAGCGCAGGAGGGTGAGAAACTCACCAGAGCCAGAGCTGGGAGCAGAACAGGCAAACTGATGAAGTACACTGCTGAGGGAAGCAGCGGGCGGGGCAGGAGAGGTCTGCGTGCCATTTGGGACTCTCGCCGGCAGCTAGGGATTGAACCGTGCTGCAGAGGCTGTGGGCAGCTTTGCAGCCCAGCTCTCAACCTCTGCGCCACTAGGGAGGCCCACTGGTGAGTATCGTTATAACACCCCTTTTCTTAGAATTTCACTTCCAAATTTTATTTGCGTAGGTATATTTAAAGAGTCAGCCTCTTCTTACAGTTCAAACAAAAATACAGATATATCATGTTGAAGCTTTATTGACTATTCTGTGTATTGAATTTTTTAATGGAAATAATAGTGCTATATGTGATTGTTTAGTTAACATATACCCACAAAATGATAAACTGCATTAAATTTAAAAAGAGCTCAAATTATTTATTATTTATATTTACGTTTTAAAATTAATTTTTTCTTACATTGTTATTCATTTTTGTGCAATAAATGAATAAATCCCCCTAACTCTCCCACCACCTCATCACATATGAACTGTTATAATCCTTAAACAGAGCTCAAATTAAATGTACAAGACATGTTGGTCTCAGAAACTCTGAAATAATAAATGTAAGCTTTTTTTGGTTTATGTTCCTTCATTCTTTCCATAAGTTTTAGTAGAACAGATGCTATGTGTCAGGTACTGTGCAATATAAAAATATGAAGTAGCTAAGTAATTTGCCCTTAAAGAGGTTATGGGTTACCTCAGGATATGACAAAATTGAATTTGTAGAATAGAAGAATCTGTATAATAAGATATGGATTCCTTTTCCTTATTAAATGATTAACCAAAAGAGTCATCCCAAGAACATTTTCTTTGCAATTTTTTTTAATGTAGAATATTCAAACTTACTGACTATGGAAGGCATAAGTGGTTCATTTTGTGATAATTAGAAAACATGTTTCAAAGTATGTTGAGCCTATCAAGTATATGGAGCAAGAACTTTATCTTTTGGCAAGTAGGAAGACATGACTTTAACATTCTTTTGGACTGAATATTATAAAGTATCTTTTTGTTTTAAACATAAAAATTTCCAAAAATGAATCACATTAGACTTTCAATAGATAAGGAAAACAGATTTTTCAAGAGTGTTTACTTAGGATATAACTTTTAGCAACTTGGAGCAGAAGGGAATTTTCTTAAACTCTAAATGTTACCCACCAAACCTATAGCAAACATACATTGTGAAAAAATAGAAGTAAATCCTCTTATGTAGTAACTTTACACAAAACTTTCTGTTATCATCACATCTGTTTTGCATCATGGTTGAAGTATTAGAAGTTTAATGAGGCAAACAAACAAACAAACCCAGAAATCAAAAAACAAAAACAAAACGACAACAATCAAACCTAATAAAATCATAACAAAATCATAACCTAGCAACTGAGTGAAAAAACAGTTTGCAAGAGATGATAATTTAGAATATTGTAGCCAATCTGGTGGGTTCTTTTGTTCAAGTGATTGAAGAATAATCGCCAACACATAGGACTGAGGATTAGCAAGCTCAGCTTCATTGCAGAAGGACCCCTGACAGCAGGAGGGGGCCCAAGGGGAGGAGCCCATTGTAGGAGGTAGGTTTACTTTATAATCTCTCACGGGGACTTTCCCGGTTCTGTGCTTTTCCACTACCCCCTTTGCCTCATTGTCCCATTTTGCCACCCAGAGGTGTGAAGTCACCATAAGTTACTGTGGTTACCAGTTTCTGCCTGCTAGCTCAGTGGCTAGCAGCCTTTGCCAGTCAACTGTCTGCTTCCTCAAGCACCCAGCCTCAGTCTGCTGTCTTACAACCAGTCCTTGCCTGCCAGCTTGCAGCCAGCTCCCTAGCCAGCTTGTTCTCTGCTCCCTCAATATCATATGTGTCCCTGTGTCTGTGCATTTCAAATTACAAAATAATAGTTCATACTCATGAATACACACATACACACAAAATATGTATATACACACACACCACATAAAACTAAATGCTCAGAAATTTACAATTACCTCTGAGAATGGATGGATTGGGGATGGGGGAAACTAACCTGTTTTTTATCTGTAAAAATTATTTCTTTGTTTAAGGGGGGGGGATCTGAAACAAGTATAGTAAACTTTGGGTACATGAGAGTTTGTTATATTGCTTCTGTACTTTTTGATATGTTTCAAATATTTCACGAGAGAAAATGTATAAAAAATGAGTGTCTACACATTACCACATGATGGCACCATAAATTCACTAATATACCTATCATGCCTTAGTAAGCAGGAAAAAAAAAAAAGATGTCACAATCTTCTGATTTACATGCAAGTTAGCATGACATCTACAGTTCCTTACGCATTGATTATAGCGTGTGTGTGTGTGTGTGTGTGTGTGTCTGTCTGTCTGTCTGTGTGCATCAGTGCATGTGAGAGAAACAGAGTTTTTCTTAGAATGGGTGTCTTGGGAACTCTGAATTGGGAAAAAACCCAGGCTGCAATAATGTAGAATCTCAGAAATAGTAAAGTAAGACATTATTAATCTAGAATCTAGTAAATTTTATTCAGACAATTTGGAAAGTAAGTTTGCTTTAATATAGCTTTGCTTTAATATAGAAGACATACCAGATGCTTCTTTTCTGATCATCAGAAGTAGGATGATGAGGTTAACTTGGTTGTAGATGATCCTAATTCTGCCACTTACTATTTCTGGGGTATAATTAGAGTCCCATCATCTAGAAAATGGGTAAAACAATATGACCCACAGATATTATTTTGTGGTACATACATCATTCATTACCAGTGATAAAATGCTGCTGGAACCTCCCCATTTGGAGAAGTAGACAATTGCCACATACTTAAAAAACTCCATATCATTCATTATGTTTCTTTGCCAACCATTTTTTAATATTATTTAACTATTTTGTGGTAACATTAATTTACAATGTTGTATGTGATTGAGAAGTATAGTATCATACTACTCAGGTATGTTACTGGATGGAATCCACCACCAAGGCATGGAAAGTCTGCCTTAGTCCATTGTGCTCACTACCCACTTTGTTCTTCCCAGTCTCCCTCTCTCTCTGGTATCCTTAGTTCAACAGTCAAATTTCTAGGATTTGTTATTGATTTGTTTTAATTTTACTCTTTGTTTTGTTTATCTATATTTCACATATAAGTGGTACCAACTAGTATTTGCCTTTCTCCTCCTGGCTGACTTTCCTTAGCATTATCACATTCAGTTCCATCCATATTGTTGCAAAGTCTAGAGTTTATATATATATTTTAATTTTAATTTTATTTTTACATTCCCCATACAATTGCAACCCCCTTTATTTTGACCCCAACCCCTCCTTTCCCTGCCCCCACCCCCATAGAGTGTCTCTGGTTCATAGTTGTTTGTTGACTTTGATTTTTACTTTCTTATAGTTATTCTTTTTCCTGGTCTCTTATTTAAGTTTTCTAGATTCCTGCTATGAGTGAGACCATCCGGTATTTTTCTTTTTCTTTATGGCTTATTTTGCTGAGCATGATCCCTTCCAGCGCCATCCATGTTGCTGCAAATTGCATGTGTTTATCTTTTTTGATTGCTGAGTAATATTCCACTGTGTATATGTACCACATCTTCTTGATCCAGTCATCTATTTTTGGGCATTTGGGTTGATTCCAAAGCTTAGCTATTGTAAATAGTGCTGCTATAAACATAGGGGTGCAGGTGCTCTTTGGAATTGATGTTCCTTTGTCCTTTGGGTAAATACCTAGGAGTGGAATTACTGGATCATATGAAATCTCTATCTTTAGTAGGTCAAGAAATCTACACACAGCTCTCCATAGCGGTTGGACCAGTTTTCACTCCCACCAACAGTGCAGAAGAGTTCCTTTTTCTCCACAACCTCACCAACATTTGTTGTTGCTAGTTTTTTAAATATGTGCCATTCTCACTGGTGTGAGATGGTATCTCATTGTAGTTTCGATTTGCATTTCCTTGATTACAAGTGATGTTGAACATTTTTTCATGTGCCTATTGGCCATTTGCATTTCCTCTTCAGAGAAGTTTCTTTTTAGCTCTTCTGCCCATTTTTTTGACTGGATTATTTATTTGTTTTTGTTGAGTTTCATCAGCTCTTTGTAGATTTTTGTGATCAGTCCTTTATCATCATGTGCAAAATGTTCTCCCAGTTGGTGGGGTTTCTCTTTGTTTTTGTTATTGTCTCTTTTGCTGTGCAGAAGCTCTTTAATTTGACGTAGTCCCAGCTGTTTATCTTTGCCTTCACTATCTCTGCTTGCTTTGGGTGATGTGTCTGTAAAGATGTCTTTGATGTGCATATCATGTAGTGTTTCGCCTATATTTCCTTCTATGTATTTTATGGTTTCAGGTCTTATATCTAGTTCTTTAATCCATTTTGAGTTGGTTTTTGTGTATGGTGTGAGGTAGTAGTCAAGCTTCATTCTTTTGTATGTAGCGTAGAGTTTATATTTTTCATAGCTGAGTAGTGTTCCATTGAGTGTGTGTGTGTGTATGTGTGTATGTACACACACATCTCTCATCTTCCTAATCCACTCACCTGTATTTGGGCACATAGGTTATTTCCATAGCTTGTCTATTGTAAATAATGCTGCTATGAACGTAAGAGTGCATATTTCCCTTTGATTTAGTGATTTTGCATTTTTGGGATAGATATTTAGGATTGTAATTATTAGATAATAGTTAGATTTACTTTTAATATTTTAAGAAATTTATATGCTGTTTTGCATAGGGGCTTGAACAGTACACATTCCTACCAACAGTGTATGACGGTTCACATTCTTGCAACACTTGTTGATTCTGGTAATTTTGCTGTGGGCTAGTCGCACAGGTGTGGGTTGGTATCATTGTGGTTTTGATTTGCATTTCCCTAATGATAATTGATAAATGTTTTTTAATGTGTATTTTGGCCATCTGTATGTCTTCTTTGGAGAAATACCTATTTAGCTCTCTGACAACTTTGTTATTGTTTTTTTTTTCTTTCGAGTTGTATGAATTTATGGATCTTGGCTATTAGCCCATTTTCAATATATGATGTGCAAATATTTTCTCCCATTCAGTAGGGTGAGTTTTGTTTTAGTGATAGCTTTGTTAGCTGTGTAGAGCTTTTTAGTTTGCTGTATCTTTGATATTTTATATTTTGGAGATGAATCCACAAAGTCATCATCAAAGCTTATGTAATGGAATGTTTTATCATGGTTTTCCTCTCTATGATTTTTTGGTTTTAGGTCTTATGTCTAAGTCTTAAAATATTTTGAGATAATTTTTTGCATGGTGTGAGATCATGATCTAGTTTCAAAACATTTGCATGTGGCAGTCTAGTTTTCCAACACTGTTTGCTGAAGAAAATTTCCTTTCACAAAGTATATTCTTTGATCCTTTGTCATAGATTCATTGTCCATGTAATTGTGGATTATTTCTAGGTTGTAATTACATTTCATTGGTCTGTGTGTCTGTTTTTGTTTTGGTAACATGCTGTTTTGGTTAATATATTTGTAGTATAGTTTGAAGTTTGGGAGTCTGATACCATCGTTATTCCACTTTTATTTGTCAAGATTTCTTTGGAAATTCTGAATCTTTTTTTGTACCATATGAATTTCAGTAATGTTTTTCTATTTCTTTTAAGAATGCCATTGAGGGCCTCCCTGGTGGCACAGGTGGTTGAGCACTGCCCTGTGAAGCTGTCCACAGCCTCTACAGCATGGGTTCAGTCTCTGCTGGTGAGAATCCCACATGGTGAAGCAGACCTCTCCTGTCTCGCCTGCTGCTCCCCTCAGGGTGTATTTCTTCAGGCTGCCTGTTCTGTTCCCCTCTCTGTCTCCAGTGAATCCTCTCACCCTCCTGCATAGCTGGACTGCAGTGTAGCGCTCAACCGCTGCGTCACCAGGGGAGGCCCTAGTTTTACTTCTTATTTCCTAATATGAAATGCTTTTTTATCTTTCTCTTGTGTAATTACTCTAGCTGTGACTTCCAATACTATATTGAATAGCAGTGGTGAATGTGGCTATCCTTGTCTTATACCATACCTCACTGGAAGATCTTTAAGTTTTTCACTATTGAAAATAATAACAACTCTGGGCTTGTCATATATGACCTTTATTATGATGAGGTATCTTTTCCATTTATCCCCATTTTTTTGCTAGTTTTTATCATAAATGAATGTTGTATCTTACCAAATATTTTATGAGTATCTATTGATATGTTATTATTTTTGCCTTTCCTTTTGTTGTGGTGGTGAATTACGTTGGTTTTCAAATGTTGAACCATCTTATGTACCTGGTGTAAATTCTACTTGGTCTTTGTGCATGATGCTTCTTATGCATTATTGAATTTGGTATGCTAAAATTTTTGGGAAGATTTTTGAATCAGTGTTCATCAGGAAAATTGGTCTTTACAATTTTTGGTTTCTTTGTTTTGTTTTGGTATCAGGATAATATTGCTCTCAGAAAATGTGTTGGAAGTATTCCCTCTCCTTCAAGATTTCAAGTAGAATAGGTTTTAGGTAGTCTTACATCGCTGTATTCCCCATAGTTCTCCTGCCACCATATCAACCATGAACCATCACCATATTCCTTTGTGTTCTTCCTTCCCATGGTTGGATCCCCTGTCCCCCCCACTCCTTTCTTTGCTGCATTTCTCCAATCTATGGTCAGGGTATCAGGTAATCTTATAAGGTTTTGTAGAACTCACTAGTGAACAGTCTGGCTCTGGACTTTTGTATTTTGGAAGGTGTTTGGTTACTGTTTCTATTATCCTACTTCGAATTGGTTTATTCTGGTTTCCTATTTCTTCCTGATTCAGATGGTTGTATATTTCTAAGAATTTGTCCATCTCTTCTAGGTTATTCAACTTACTATATTTCAAATGTTCATTGTAATTTCTTTGATTCTGTGAATTTTTGAGATGTCTGTTTTAACATCTCTTTTATTTATGATTCTACATTTGAGTTTTCTCCCTTTTTGTTGAGCCTACTAGAGGTTTATCTGTTTTGTTTATTTATTCAAAGAACCAGTTTTTGTTGTTGTTAATTTTTTGGACTCTTTTTTTTTTTGTCTGTTTCCTTTATTTTTACTCAAATTCTTGTGTTTTTCCTCCTTCTACTAGCTTTTGGTTTTGTTTATCTTTTTCCAATTCCTTGCTCTGAAAGAAAGATTCTTTATACAAGCTCTTTGTTGTTTCTTGATATGGGCTCATGTTGCTCTGTGCTTTCTTTAAATACTGCTTTGGCAGTATCCCAACATTCTGCAGATTGAGTTCTCACTTTCATTTGTCTTGATGTAATTTTTTATTTCTTCTTTGATTTTTTAATTAACTTAATATTTATTTAGTATTATATTGATTAGTCATCATATATTAAATGTTTGTCCTGCTTTCTCACCATTGTGATCAGAGAGGATACTTGATATGACTTCAATCTATGAATTTATTGACACATATTTTGTGACCCAATATATAGCTAATCCTATAGCATGACCATTGTGCCATGAGAAGAATGTGAATTTAGATTTTTTTTTTCGTGCATTGACATATAAATATCTGTTAAACCACATGGCCTAATTCTTTGTTTAAGGCTATTAAGTCATAGTTTATTGTCTTCTTTTGTTCATTATTGTAAATGAAGTGTTGAAGTCAACTTATATTGTGTTGCTGCTAATATCTGTTTTCATATTTGATAATAACTGACATTTTTTGCTTCTCTTTCATCAAGTATATGTATAGCTGAATGTTATGTCTTCCTGGTACACTGTTCCCTTAATAATTATACAGTGTCCATCCTTGCTTTGTTACTTTTTATTTAGCTGGAAATCTATCTGATGTAAGTATTAGCTGTCCTTGCTTTTCTTTGGATCCCATTTGCTTTTCAATTTTCTTCCCAGCCTTTTCTCTCAGGCTGGGTTTATCTTTGATCTCAGGTACATTTCCTGATGACTGCAGAAAGTGTGACTTTGTTTTCTGAGCCAACCAGCCACTCTGTGCCTTTTGTTCATGATCTCAGTCCATTTAAATTTATGGTGATTAGTGTGATTTAAATTTAGGGTATTTATTATTTTTTTAATATGTTATTTTATATAATTCTTACATCATTTTCCATTTTTGCACAATGTATGCATTCTCATTTTGGTTATATTCCCCATACAATTGCACCCTTCCCTTATTTTGACCCTAGTCTTTCCTTTCCCCACCCCTCCCCCTCCCCCACCC
Source organism: Talpa occidentalis (assembly GCF_014898055.3). NCBI lineage: Eukaryota > Metazoa > Chordata > Mammalia > Eulipotyphla > Talpidae > Talpa > Talpa occidentalis. The sequence continues at coordinate 62,534,279 of NW_023604861.1, forward strand.
CCCCTGTAGTGTGTCTCTGGTTCATAGTTTTTTGTTGATTTTGATTTTCACTTTCTTATAGTTATTCATTTTCCTGGTCCCTTATTTAAGTTTTCTAGATTCCTGCTATGAGTGAGACCATCCGGTATTTTTCTTTTTCTTTATGGCTTATTTTGCTGAGCATGATCCCTTCCAGTGCCATCCATGTTGCTGCAAATTGCATGTGTTTATCTTTTTTGAATGCTGAGTAATATTCCATTGTGTATATGTACCACATCTTCTTGATCCAGTCATCTATTTTTGGGCATTTGGGTTGTTTCCATAGCTTAGCAATTGTAAATAGTGATGCTATAAACATAGGGATGCAGGTGATTATTATTTGAAAGTCTTGTACTGCCTGTTTTTGATCTTTAGTTTTCTGGTTCTGTCTATTTATGTATTTCTGAGTCTAGTGTGATATTGTCTCTTTGATTGACATAAGAGTGACCCTTTCTTGGAGGGAATGTCTACTGTTTTCAAACCCTGTCACCTTTTCTTTTTCTGAGAAAGTTTTATTCCCTCCAATTAACTGAAGGAGAGTCTTGTAGGATATATTATACTTGGCCAGCAATTTTTATATTTAGGTATTTTGAATCCATGATTTCATTTTCTCCTTGTCCATAGTGTTTCCCCAAAGGAGTCAGATGTTAGCTTGATGAGGGTACCTTTATGGACTGACTACTTCATTCCTGTAGACAGCTTTCATATTCCTTTTCTGTCCTGGGCTCTTGGAAGATTGGTTTGCTTTTGTTTTAGTGTAGTTCTCATTATATTTAGCTGACCAGGTGTTCTTTTAGCTTCATGGACTTGTGTATTTAATTTCTTCTCCAGTTTGGGAAGTTTTCAACTATTATTTCTTTGAATAAGTTCTGTGCTCCCTTCTCTCTCTATTCCCCTTCTAGAATATTCAGCATTCTTATGTTGCCTTTCTTCAGGGAGTCAGATAATTCTTCAAGTGTCTCTTCAATTTTAATTCATGCTTCTTTCTTCTTCCACTTATATTCTTTGTAAATTGTTGCCTTCAAGGTCTTTAATTCAGTCTTCCCTGTTGTCTGAAATACTTCTGTAGTTTTTGCAATAATTTTTTATTTCCTGTATTGATTGCTTTATATATTGCATCATTATTATTTTCTTAAAGCATTAATTTCCATTTTATGAACATTTATGTTATTTCTCATGTCATTCTGTTATTTCTCTGAGTTTTCTTGTATCTTTTTGATCAGATTTTCTTTGATATCTTTGAATTTATTTATTATAGCAACTCTGAATTCTGTATCTGATAAGAAGAAAAGATCTTCCATCTTCCAAGTCTTTGTGGTTGGCTTCTGGACATTTGTTCTCTGTGGTGAAATATTCCCTTGAAGACTCAATGCACCATCTGTTGTATTTTTCCATTTTGTAGATTTCTAGGTTGCTGTTTTCTCCTGTGTCACAGGGGTGTAGAACCTCCACTTCTACAGAAGATGTCAGTGTATGTCAGGGACAACTGATCTTCAACTGTGGAGTCAGGGAGTAAAGGAGGCCCTGGGAGGGAGGGGTCTTTTCACTGATGGAAGTGTTATGAGATTTGCTTTTTTTCTGGGTTTCCAGGCCAGTATCTTTACAGTCTGCAGGCCAGGCTTTTAGTGCCATTTCATAGTATCAGAATCTCATGGGGGTAGAGATGGGGGGAACACCATTTTGTACCCTGTACTCCTCACTGGGGACTCTGCCCTTTTGCCTGTTCCCAGCACCTTTGCATGTGTCTCTCCTTAGTTAAGCGAGCACTTCATACTAATCAGTCCTCCCCTCCCCAGCGCTTCCTGTCAAACATGGGGGCACCACATGTTTGCACCACAATTTCTGCCCTTGTTGTAAAGTCTCTAGGAACCTCTCCCCACAAACCATTTGTTGCATGGAGCTGAATTTTCTCAGTGTCTCCTCTGTCATGGTAAGTGTTGGTCTCTAATGCCCAGGAATTGCTCTAGTGTTTCTTCAAGTCATGGGATCCTTTGGGTCCTATGTTCCTCTGGATTTCTTAAGGTTATCTTCCCGGAAACAGAACAGAATGGTCTCTGATGCCATCTTACCAACTGGTCAAATCTGCCAACCCTTTACTAAAGATTTACTCTCAATTAACTATGGAACTACTATAAAATATAGACATGGATGTAAAAATTCTTTTTTTTTTTTTAAGATTTATTTATTTTATGCAGGAACCGGGGTACAGGCCAGATGCACGGGAGTGTGAGAGGATTCACCAGAGACAGAGTGGGGAGCAGAACAGGCAGATTAATGAAATACACTGCTGAGGGGAGCAGTGGGCACAACAGGAGAGGTCTACCGCACCATGTGGGACCCTCACTGGCAGGCCAGCCAGGATTGAACCAGCGCTGCAGAGGCTGTGGACAGCTTCACAGGCGCTGCGCTCACCCGCCTGCACCACCAGTGGAGGCCCAAAATTCTTGATTAGAAACAAGATTAAATAGTATAAAGGTTATTTTGGGCTATTGGATGATCAATTAACAATATTTTATTTTCTTGAAGAAACTATTGTGCTCAGTGGTTGAAAGACAAAATATTTTATTTCTTTTGTTTTTTTTAAAAAGACTTAAAATCTAACAAAGGCTAGGAATAATATATCTTTTTTTCTCTTCAATTAGTAGTAGAACTGAGATAACATTTTGATTTCACAAAATATTAATATTTTATGAGTTTTGCATCTCAGATCATTATGAGAGTTAAAAAAGCAAGTATATAACTTGGACTGGCTTTGTGATTACTGTCTTATCTCAGAAATATGCACAACTTTTTTTTTTCTCAAGTTGGCATGCAATAATGTTTCAATAACATTTAGATAACAGTATGTAAGGCATACCGATAACAAAACTGGTCAGGTGCAGTGCTATTGGCTTTCCAGGGTGAGCTGTAGATTCTATAGCCAGAATGACATTGAGGAGTTTTCTTTGTTTGGTTAGTTGGTTGTTTGATTTTATGAAAGAAATTGAATTGAAATTGTAAGTTAGAGTAATAGTTACTAAAGGATGGGTAGAATACACATGCAAATGATAACTAATCTAATGTTGGTGGCAGAGAAAAGATTAGAGATAAAGTGAAAATCTGATAGAATCTCTGTGCGTAGAGAAATTAATAAAAAATCTTAGGACTACAGTTTAGGGTGTTGATATCTGAGAATGTTTTGAATTGTGGTCTTATATAAGATCAATTTAGCATCAAATTATAGTAATGCTTGGCACTTTAAGATAACAGTTTTAGGACAAAGGGGAAATGTTAATGTGTTATGCATTTCAGTTGTGGTACTTTCACATTTAAGAGGTCTATAAAAATGTCTTAAAAATATGGCAAACAAATCATGACGATTTATCTATTAATGTCTCCCAGGTGGATTTCTAGCTTTGGTCAAGTAAAAATCTAGGACATTTGGTGCATAAGATGAGAGGGATAGAATGGTTTGGGGAGGGAGAAAAAAGGAAGGGGACTTATTTTTTACTCCCTCATCTTTCTGTAAATTATTTTCAATTCAGTTACTTTTAGAAACTTGAAGATGGAGTGATCTTGTAATTTAACAACCTTATTTTAAAAATGAGAAAAATGAGGTACAATGATATTTCCTGGTCTATTTCAAGCAGGGGAAAGGCTTTCTGAAATTTTGAAATGTGCGAAGATAATTTTTCAGGACTCTGAGGAGTATACATGGGGTGTTCTACCACCGAGTAACCTCTGAGAATCAGGAAGCAAAGATCAAAGAACTATAAGAAAAAAAAATCTCTTGTTTAAGCCCCTCTCTCCATCCCCAAAATAATGTAAGGTGGGGAAAGAGTGTGTGCTACCCAGGTGAGAATATAAGAAGAGAAGCTTCACTTCCTTTGTTTCGGAGGGTTATTGCATTAGTTTGCTGAGTCGGTCATAACAAAATACTACAATCTGAGTAAGTTAAAAGCCAGGCATTTATTGTTTCATAGTTCTGGAAGATATAAGTTCAAGATCGGTATGTCAATAAGGCCATGCTCCCTCTGAGAGTACCAGATAAGGGCCTCTCCCTGCTTCTGGAAGTTAAATGGCAGGACAATACCAGTTTTCACATGAGTCTCTGTGTGGTGTGGTATGGTGTGTGTGTGTGTGTATGTGTGTGTGTGTATCTACACCTAATGCTCTTTATATAAGGACAGTAGTCATTGTATTAGAAGTCCGTCTATTCAAGTAACGCCTCATTTTAGCAGATTATATCCATTGACCCCATTTCCAAATACAGACACATTCTGAGGTACTGAGGCCAGGACTTCAGCACAGGTGTGTTGGGGATGACACAGTTCAACACATAACAGAGGAAGTTAAAACTGTATTAGTAATGAGAGATTTCATGAGTAAACTAGTTATGGTGAGTGGCTTTTCATGTGCCTTAAATTTTGTTGTTCCCTACAATCTGATTCTTAATTCCTTTTTTTTTTTGAAGGATTTATTTATTTATTTATCTGTTTATTTATTTATACAAGCACTGGGTATAGTCAGAAGCGTGGGAGGGTGAGAGAATTCACCATAGCCAGAGCGGGGAGCAGAACAGGCAGACTGATGAAATACAATGCTGAGGGGAGCAGTGGGCGTGTCAGGAGAGGTCTGCGCACCATGTGGGACACTCGCTAGCGGCCAGGGATTGAACTGGAGCTGCAGAGTCTGCGGGCAGCTTTGCAGCCCAGCGCCCAACCTCTGTGCCACTGGGGAGGCCATGATTCTTAAGTCTATACTCATCTCATCCTATGCCTTTTTCCAGTAAATCTCATTCTATAAAGCCCAAGGTTTGAACTTCTGTCACTATGTTGAGACTACTCAGTCCATATGGCTATTCCATACTCCTTCCCTGTTATCAAGACCTATTTAATCCACTCACTACCAGCTGGCATGACACTGGGCACATCCATGCACAGAAATATCCATGAGTTCCAAATTTAACTTCTCCCTCGCCAACCCCCACCTGAGTTAGTTCCTATCCTATGTGAAAGGTGCATCCACTATGCCGTCGTGGATCCTGGATGATAGGCCATCCGATCCTAGATGATGTTTTTGGTGATGTTTCTCTCACCCTCACCTTCTACATCCAGGGATTCTTTCAGCTCCACAGGTTGAATCTCCACTAATTTTAAATACTTCATCTTTGCTTTAGTTCCTATGACTTAGTTCAGGTGCTCATTTTCTGTATGTGCATAGAGTCCCTGACTATAAAGTTTTATCTTTTCCCTTCTCCAATCTGTCCTGAACACTGAGAGCAGATACTTTTTTTCTGAAACTCAAACCCAACAATTTTAACTTCTCTTTTTTTTTTTTAAGATTTATTTATTTATACAAGCACTGGGTACAGTCAGAAGCGCGGGAGGGTGAGAGAATTTACCAGAGACAAAGGGGAGAGCAGAGCAGGCAGACTGATGAAATACACTGCTGAGGGGAGCAGTGAGCACGGCAGGAGAGGTCTGCCCGCCATGTGTGACCCTTGCCGGCGGCCGGGGATCGAACCGGCACTGCAGAGGCAGCAGGCAGCTGCACAGCCCAGCGCTCAACCGCTGCGCCACCGGAGATGCCCTTAACTTCTATTTTCATTTGAAGATTTCCTCAACTTTGTCCTTGTGTCTAGTGTTCAGCTCTCCCCTTCATTTTTATAGGTTATAAAGTTTTGAAACTTTTTGAGGAACTACTGTGTACCTGGCACTAATCCAGGCACAGACAGGATAGGAGGCAGAAGTGAATGACACATAATTGTATGTAAATTTTCCAACCGGCAGTCATGTTGTTTTTTTACCTTAAGTTCTGGAAATAGTCTTAATATAAAAAAATGTGCTTCACTAAAAATTGAAGGAGTTTGAATTGAATGATTTGATAGGAATGGGGATGACTAATAAAATGATTTATTTACACTTTTTTCTGTGCTTACTTCTCCCACTACCCCAGCAAAATGAGTCTGTTTTTCTTTGTGTATAATTAACCCTCCTTTTCCTTCTTGATTTTGCAGTACCCTGACCTTAAGGTAAAAATGACAGTAAGACACAACAATTAAAATGACAATCTTTAAAATGTCTTTAAAGCTTGCTCACCTGGTGACCTATCAGGGCACTAAAGGTAAGGGACCAACTCTCTGCAGGTAAAGATTTTGAAAATAGCTATTACATCAAAAACAGTGTACCCTTGCAACATAAGAGCAATGACAATAATAATGATAACAATAAACCCTTTTCTGTTGTTAATATATAATAAAGTCATTCTATTTAATAACAGTTCATGGGTCTCTTTCAGGATCTTGCTAGAAATTCTACTTTAATCATGGATGATATCTAAAATCTAAAATCTAAGTAAAACATCCCCTAAACAATGCTGTCACATAGATGTCTGATAAACTACATAGAATTTAGGCATATTAAATTTTACATAAGAAATATGTTTGTGAAAATAGTGAGAAATAAATTTTAACTCATGCATAATGGTGCTGTAAACTTATACATACAAGTCTCAATGTGATCATGTTTTCATTTCTCTTGAGTACATACTGAGGAGTGAAATTAGTAACATTTTGAGGAAACAATAAGTAACATTTTGTGGAAATGTTTCACAAACCACTGCACAATTATATCTTTTTACCCTCATAGCATGGGTGCTCCAATATTCCTGTGATTTCCCAACACTTGATATTATCTGTTTTTTTAATATAGCCATCTAATAGATATTTTATTATGGTTTTGATTTACATTTATGTATTGACTAAAAGTTGCATCACCTGATGACTAGACAAACTAGATATGGTGTATCTCCACAATGGAATATTATTTAGTAATGAAAAGTAATGAAGTACTGATACATGCTACAACATACATGGAACATATAAACAGTATGCTCTGTGAAAGAAATTAATTAAAAAAGATGGCACATTGCATGAACAGGAATATCATGCAACAGTAATGTCAAGAACAGGAAAATATAAAGACAGAATGTAAACTAATTGTTCTTAGAATGAGGTATGAATGTTAATAGATAACAGATTTATTTTTTGAGGTGATAAAAATGTTCTAAGACTAGGTGATAGTTATAATTGAACATATACACTAAAACCCATTAAATTGCAGGTTTAAATGAGTTTTATGGTATATGCAATTATATCTCAATAAAGCTGTTAAAAGATAATTGTACTTTGGATGTCCAAATGTGTGGTACTTTGTTAATGTCAGAGTAAACCTTTTGTAATAGGAGTATCTATTAACTTGCCCTTTTAAAAGTATGTATTTAGAAGTAACCACTTTTTGTAAATTAGAACATTAATGAAGTTCTGAAAAGTCTTTTTTTTAAAGAGATGCTAATCCATCAATCATTGTTAATTTAAAACTGAGATCTGAATTTTAAACTTAAAATACTTAAATATGTATTATCTTGGTCAAATATGGGATTTTGATCTCAGTTAGAAAATGCCTGATCTGACAAATTACTCATTAAATAATTCGTGTCCTGGACAGATTTTTTTAAATTATGTAGTTAATATCCAATGCTTTCTTAGTGTGCTATATAGATGAAGACTTGAAATAGAATAGAGAAAAAAATTTAGATTGTTTACATTCCATATCAGTGAGATACACTCAAAATTAACCCATGGAAGAGTTCATCATAACATTTCTGATCTCTTCTCCAAACTAATTTCACATGCATTTATCTTATTTGGTTCTGGAAAAAAAAAAAAAGCTATGTGGTAGGTACTAATGGCATTTACTATCAACTTTGATATTAGAGAATTTTAATAACAGAACTTAGAATGTAATTTGGTATTGGGTGGTAGAAGTGAGAGTGGAAATTAAATTCTCTGATATCCTGCCATTTTCATCAAATTCCACCATCTGCTCTCAGTTGAGAATGAAATTGCAAATGTAAAGAAAGCAAACCACTGAAATTGAAACTAATAGTTCACTCAGGGTGGCATGTGAGAAAGAATTCCTTCATGCCATTCGCAGCAACGTGGATGGAACTAGAAGGAATTATGCTCAGTGAAATAAGCCCGAAGGAAAAAGAAAAATGTCGGATGGTTTCACTTACAGCAGGAATATAGGGGAACCAAATAAGACATCAGTGTAAAAAAAATAACAGTACAAAACACAACAAAGCAAAAACAGACAATCATAAATCAGAGACATACTGCAGGGGAGGAGGGAGAGGGATCAGAGGGAGAGAGGGAGAAGCTCAGGGGACTGAGGTGATGGTGCATGCATGCATTGGTGATGGAAACTCCGTGGGCTACACCTGAGGAGGTGGGGGGATGCTAATATTGTTTAAAAATGAACAATGATGTAAAAATAAATAAAGAAATAATTAATTAAAGGAAGAGTTCCTTCTTGAAATAAAAACAGATTTTCAGAACAAAAAAAAGCTTTAACTTCATACTAGTTTGATTAATTAAGCAAGTTAAGTATTTTAGTTCAACTTTGTTAACATTTAATATTTCTGTTCTCAAAATGTTAATCTTTAAAAGTGACTTTCAGAGCTTTTCAGTTTAGGTTCAAAGGAGGATTGTTTCACTTTACCTGATGAAGGCTTATCTTAAAATTCCATTGGATGCCTGTGATGACTACCTCAGAGATATGCTTTATAGTCACTTCTCCATGAATTTTTGCAATAATAAATGCTCATATATAGAACTTTCAATTCAGTAAGTGTAAATCAATAAAATAAGTAGAAATACAAGACAAATTTCTCAACTTGACATACTAATCACTTTTGATCCTTTATTTTTTGGGGGATCAGAATGTATAGATCTGAAGTTTTGTGAAGCTTCAGAAATAGCTGACCATTCCTTCAAAGCCAAAACAACTCTACAAAAATCTCCTCCTCCCTCTCTTTCCCAGTCACATGATCAGTAATGTATTTGATTCATACAAACAGGTAATCTGCCAGGCTGCACTCCAGACAGTTAAGTGGCTCCAAAGTAAACTCCTATTACAGGGTTGGGGGGATGTAAGATAAAAGTGTCATTTGTCTTTTATGCACTTAAAGTGTGCACGTGCTCATATACGCACACATGCACGCACACACACACGCTGAAAATCTACCCATTTTATGGAGCAGACCTGGGCGAAGACTGCTGGTGCCTTTTTGATGTGGAAGAATTTTCCTGGTGCCCTGAAGAGTTGATGACCTGGCTTTTCTATTCCCTTGGCAGAATGTTGGTATTTACTTGTTGCACATTCCAGTGCCTTGATAGATGGCCGAGATGAACTTGGCTTGCACTGAGCTAAAGGGATGGAGACTTGGATAGTCTTTGTTCTGTCCAGTGGTGTCAACAACTGGGGGTAGTCAGTCTGTCGACTCAGGGGCCTTTCAATGGGAGGGCAGATCTATTAGCACACAGATAGAGCAACAAAGACTGGCTTATGGTGTGGTGGCCTCCTCTAAAAAATAGCTTTTTTGTGTCAGGAAATTTATCATGTGCTCATGTCATCATTTCAGGGTGACTGTGGTAGTCCTAGCTCAGACAAAGCATGGAAGGCTTTTATCTCTGAATGCGAATATCGCTTTGAAGCCTGGGCAAGAAATGCATTACAAGTTTAGTGATAGAGAAGCTCAAATGGTTGAGTAAGAAGTGAGAGAGGATGGAGGAAGATATAGAGCTGCTAATGGGAAAACAGGGGGAGAATTAATCTAATCATTCTTTAGTCAGAGAAATAAATCCTTTGTTCCCCACCTTACAAAACAATCTCAACTATTTAAGGTCATGTCAGTGTGGTTTCATCTTATTCCTCATCTGGTTTTATGACTTTCAATAAAGCAAGTATTTCAAGGCATTCAAATTAATTAGATGTTTTTAACTGACAGAATGGTAGAATTTAAGTTCCTGGGGCAAATAGAGACTATCTTATCAATATCACTTTTCTGAAAACACACCTCTTAACTCAGGTTTAAATTTTATTTTACTTTCATATTCTTCACTTAGAGAAGCCAGGAGGTGGATTTTTTGAAGTTAGATTTTATCATAACTAAATTTCTTTGAGTTTGTTTATTTATTTTAATTTAAAAACAATCCCCAAACAAAATACATTTATTCCTGATTTACTTTAGTTTGTTATAAAATAAAAATCCCAGTGTAGCCATAGATCAATTTCAAATGTTTGTAAAAAGGGTATTGATGTGTTAAAATGCTTAAAATATAATCCTAAGTGAAAATAATTAAAAACATTATGAACTGAATTTGACAATTCAGATGACCCTGCAACAATGTTGGGACATGTGATCCAATCTCAAAGCAACTAAATAAATGTAGAAAATTTTACTCAGCTAAGTTTCCATTCAGTGGCACCATCAATGTCTTGCTTATTCTGGCACAAAATATTAGGGTCAACTTTGACTCCTTCCATTTTCTAGGCCATCTTTAAAACATTATCAAGTACCTTTCATGGAATCTCAAAATGCTTCCTTATCTGTCCCTTACTTTCCATTTTCATTTCCAGTATTCTAGTTAAGGAGCTCAGTGCCTCAGTCCTAAACAATGATAGATTCCTAATTAAAACCCTGCATCCACTCTCTCTAACTAATCCTACCAATAACTTAAAGATTGCCTTTATTTTACTTTTCTATTTACAATAATAGTAGGACTGAAGTTTATTAATGAAATAGTATGTAAAAGGCAGTATTCTCTGATAATCTTTCATGCCTTCTATCTCATGCAATTATCACAATCACCTAATAAGTAAGAACCACCACCTTTATCAACTCCATTTTACTCATAAGAAAAATTGAACTTCAGAAACTTTAATTAATATTTATGGTCTTCCAGCTAATAAAGAGTTATTCTGATATAGATTACCCTGAAAAGTCTACCAAGATCAAGTACTAAAATGATGCCTTCAGAAAAGCCATAAGTGAGTTCCCTGTGTTTCTGAAGGACTGAGCTAATCAACCTATATGCATAGCTTTTATTTATTTATTTTTTATTTTATTTTTATATTCCCCCATACAACTGCACATGCCCCATTCTGACCCCAATCCCTCCCCTCCCGGCCCCCACCCCCCAAAAAGTGTCTCTGGTTCATAGTTTTTTGTTGATTTTGATTTTCACTTTCTTATAGTTATTCTTTTTCCTGATCCCTTATTTAAGTTTTCTAGATTCCTGCTATGAGTGAGACCATCCGGTATTTTTATTTTTCTTTTTGGCTTATTTCGCTGAGCATGATCCCTTCCAGCGCCATCCATGTTGCTGCAAATTGCATGTGTTTATCTTTTTTGAATGCTGAGTAATATTCCATGGTGTATATGTACCACATCTTCTTGATCCAGTCATCTATTTTTGGGCATTTGGGCTGTTTCCAAAGCTTAGCTATTGTAAATAGTGCTGCTATAAACATAGGGGTGCAGGTGTTCTTTGGAATTGATGTTTCTATGTCCTTTGGGTAAATACCTAGGAGTGGAATTGCTGGATCATATGGAAGCTCTATGTTTAGTAGGTCCAGAAATCTCCACACAGCTCTCTATAGTGGTTGGACCAGTTTGCATTCCCACCAACAGTGCACAAGAGTTCCTTTTTCTCCACACCCTCGCCAACATTTGTTGTTGCTAGTTTTTTTAATATGTGCCATTCTCACTGGTGTAAGATGGTATCTCATGGTAGTTTTGACTTGCATTTCCCTGATGACAAGTGATGTTAAACATTTTTTCATATGTCTGTTGGCCATTTGCATTTCCTCTTCAGAGAAGTTTCTTTTTAGCTCTTCTGCCCATTTTTTGACTGGAGTATTTTCTTTGTTGTTGTTGAGTTTCATCAGCTCTTTGCAGATTTTTGTGATCAGTCCTTTATCATTAGTGTTGGGTGCAAAAATGTTCTCCCAGTTGGTGGGGTTTCTCTTTGTTTTTGTTATTGTCTCTTTTGCTGTGCAGAAGCTCTTTAATTTGATGTAGTCCCAGCTGTTTATCTTTGCCTTCACTATCACTGCTTTGGGTGATGTGTCTGTAAAGATGTCTTTGATATGCAAATCACGTAGTGTTTCACCTATATTTCCTTCTATGTATTTTATGGTTTCAGGTCTTATATGCATAGCTTTTAAACACTTTCAATAAGAGCAAAATGAGTGATAAACATGTCCTTTCAACTCTAATAAGTGACATTTAGTATATCCATGATTAAAATCCATCTCAACCTGATTGAACAGTCACATGACACCTGCAAGAAGCAAAGTAATTAGAAAAACTGGACAGAGTCCCTCTACCATGTTCACTCTTGTTCTGTGGAGACACAGCACCGGGAAGTTGTGGAAAGATGAAGCAGGAGGAAGGGCTTACAGGAGGAAGTGTTGCTACTCTAGCTTTGCCACTAGCCTAACCAATTGTAGCTTCTGTACCTTGTCTGCAAAAATGAGATAATTGATATTAAACTTTACTGGGAGGCTAAACTGGGAAAACACAAACATGAGTGTGAAGGCTAGTATGTACAAAATACTTCTTGTTTTAAGTCTGTAATTCAGTGAGTTTTAATATTTGGAGTGGTGCAGTCTAAGTTTAGACATTGCATCCTATTTCAAATCAATTAACCATAAATTAAAGGGACAATTTCTGGAATTTGAATTATATTCTATCAAATTATTTATTATTATGCCAGTACCACATCTGTATTGGCCACTCTAGAGTTACACTGTCTTGGAATAAGGAATAATGTGTTCTCCAACATTGTTCTTCCTTTTTCAAGACTATTTTGGCTATTCTGGTTTTGTAGCGATTTTATATGAATTGTAGTGAGAGCTAGTCAACATTTGTAAAAAAAATAGATTGGTGGGATTTTTGAAATTAAATGTGATTTATTAATAGATAAACTTGGGGAAGTATTTCCATCTTAGTAATATTAAATATTCTTTTAAATTAGGGTACTTATTGCTTTGCAAAAAAAAAGATATGAAAAACAAAGTTCTATTCAGCAGAAAATGAAAGAAGAAATCCTTAGCCTTCTTTGTGTCATTGAGTGTGAGAAGAAAAATAAAGAAGTTTGAGAAAATAAAAAGACTACTTGTCATTTCATGCTACTGCATGATGTTCAAGTTAAAAATAAATTAAAATCTCTTGGACAGAAAGTTAAACTGCTGTGATAGGTAGTTGGTTATTGCAGCTGAGTATAGACAATACTTAGTAATTTTCATCTATAGCAAATTATGATGAAACTCAAGTTTAATAATATTAAAGAAAATAAATTTATTCATGAACACCATAATTAAACAAAACAAAACATATTTAGTTATGCTAAAATATATTTAGTAGATAATTATATTTATCATTTCTTTTTCTGTAACTTAAATTGTAAATATTTAATGAGAAACAGGACATGAATTTAATTGGCACTGAATTAATTGGCACTGACATTTCCTTTAGTTTTATCATACTACCTATGAAACCTATGAAAATAGTAGCTTATCATATGTGACAGTCAAATGAAACCCATATGAAATAAATGCATATATATTTATGTTGCTTCTCTAATCTGATTTATCTCCATACAGAATTTGTTTATTTACTTCTTTTTTTAAATATTAAATTATTTTATATGTAAAATAATTTATATTTTATATGTAAAATATTTGATTATTCTTTTGAATGAGCTAATATATAAAGTATTCAAGTGACCATTTTGAAAGGTAATGTATTCTGTTAATGTCAAGTATTCATGTAATAGGTAGCTCTTACAACTATGAAAAATTACTTTATGATAGCAATCTCTTAAGTATATTTTTGTATTCTGTTCACAATAACATGAACACATATGGGAACAAAGTGTATTGGTTATAATGCAAGCAGCAAACAATCAGACTTAGTGGATCAAGCCACACAATGTGTGCTATTTATCTATTTATTTATATATTTTTTTTAGCACTCTTTTTTTTTTTAATAGAGGCATGTTTTATTTATTTATTTATTTGTTTGTTCGTTTGTTTTGTTTATACATGCACTGGGTACAGTCAGAAGCGCGGGAGGGTGAGAGAATTCACCAGAGCCAGAGCGGGGAGCAGAGCAGGCAGAAGGACCGAAGTACACTGCTGAGGGGAGCAGCGGGCGGCAGGAGAGGTCTGCGCACCATGTGGGACCCTCCTCCGGTAGCCGGGGAGCAGCCGGGGATGGAACCGGCGCTGCAGAGGCTGTGGGCAGCTTTGCAACCCAGCGCTCAACCGCTGCGCCACTGGGGAGGCCCTATTTATTTAATTTTTTAAAATATTTTATTTTATATAATTCTGACATTATTTTTCATCTTTGCACAATGTATGCATTTTCATTATGGTTATATTCCCCATACAATTGCAACCCCCCCTTATTTTGACTCTAGTCCTTCCTTTCCCTGCCCCTCCTTCACCTCCCCCCCCCCAATAGTGTGTCTCTGGTTTATAGTTGCTTGTTGATTTTGATTTTTACTTTGTATTGATTAGTCTTTTTCCTGGTCTCTTATTTAAGTTTTCTAGATTCCTGCTATGAGTGAGACCATCCAGTATTTTTCTTTTTCTTTCTGACTTATTTCGCAGAACATGATCCCTTCTAGCTCCATCCATGTTGCTGCAAACTGCATGTGTTTATCTTTTTTGATTGCTGAGAAATATTCCATTGTGTATATGCACCACATCTTCTTGATCCAGTCATCTATTTTTGGGCATTTGGGTTGTTTCCATAGCTTAGCTTTTGTAAATAGTGCTGCTATAAACATAGGGGTGCAGGTGCCCTTTGGAATTACTGTTTCTGTGTCATTTGGGCAAATACCTAGGAGAGGAATTGCTGGATCATATGGAAGCTCTATGTTTAGTAGGTCCAGAAATCTCCACACAGTTCTCCATAGTGGTTGGACCAGTTTGCACTCGCACCAGCAGTGCAGAAGAGTTCCTTTTTCTCCACAACCTCGCCAACATTTGTTGTTGCTAGTTTTTTAAATATGTGCCATTCTCACTGGTGTAAGATGGTATCTCATGGTAGTTTTGATTTGCATTTCCCTGATTACAAGTGATGTTGAACATTTTTTCATTTGCCTGTTGGTCATTTGCATTTCTTCTTCAGAGAAGTTTCTTTTTAGCTCTTCTGCCCATTTTTTGACTGGATAATTTTCTTTGTTTTTGTTGAGTCTCATCAGCTCTTTGCAGATTTTTGTGATCAGTCCTTTATCATTAGTGTTGTGTGCAAAAATGTTCTCCCAGTTGGTGGGGTTTCTCTTTGTTTTTGTTATTGTCTCTTTTGCTGTGTAGAAGCTCTTTAATTTGATGTAGTCCCAGGTGCAGATGATATGATAATTTACATAGAGAACCCCAAAAACTCCACAGAAAAACTAATTCAATTAATCAATCAGTTGAGTAAAGTGGCAGGATACAAAATCAACACCCAAAAATCTGTAGCCTTCCTATACACAAACAATAAATCTGAAGAAGAAGAAACCAAAAAAACCATCCCTTTTATTATTGAAACAAAAAAAATCTAATACTTGCGTGCTATTTATTTAGCAAGTTTCCTGGAAGTAGCACTTCAAGTTATTGTGACTTCAAGGATTTTCAGTTATTTTGTTCTACCACTCAAATTATATTAATTTTTGGCCTTTATTCTTGTGTCTTTCTTTTCCTTTATAATAAATGAATAAAGAAAAGTAAATGCTAGTGGAATCCCAGTGCCTGTATTTAACAATTAACATGATTTTGTTCATGTATACCTTCCCCTTTTTCTTTCTGCTTTGTTGAATTATTTCAAAAATCAAATCCAATGCTTCATTATCCGCCACTGAAGATTGTAGGCATTTTTTTATGTTAAAGTAAATAGCAATTCTCTTATGTTATTACATGTCCAGCTCATTTTCAAATTTTCCAATACTGAGTGTCAGAATGCACAAATTGTCTGCTTTTCTCAGTTCAAATTTAGAATCATTATGTGATTTGGTTTGGGAGGTCATTTTTTGTAGATTATTACTAAGTCTGTATATAGGAATTAGAAAAAAAAGATTTTCAAAGGAAGTAGTAAGTTGCAATAGGTTTTAGTGATCACATGGATTTATTCATTTATTTAACAAGTCATTAAACTTATTTTTATTTTGAAGCAAAGACCATTGATTAATTTTAGCTTCTTCCCATGCTCATTTAAGTTTTCTACTCTCACTGCAAAACAGTCCTGAAATAATAGAACTTCAAACAGTCTCAAATAGCACTGTCAAAGACAGTATTAATGGATTGTGCCAAGAGGGTGGACAGGTCACTGTCTGTGGGTTCTCACCCATGTGCTAACTTGCAAGACCACTCAGGTTCAGGTTCCAACAGCAATGGGGTTTGTTTAACAAACAGGAGATTGGGATAGGAAAGAGCTTCTAAGTCCACAAGTGGCTGACTGTCTCACTCAGAGTCTGCAGTGTCCAGTAGTTCCAACCAAAGACTATCAGGTAGTGTTGTCCCATCAATGAGGGGCTGGAGCTGGAGGCACACCATTCAGCAATGCACCAAGGTCACTCACGGTGACAACTGAAGATGTTCACAGGTGGGGTAGCTGAGGTGACACAATAACAGCCCACATCAACAGTCTGTAGGCTAGGGTGTATAACACCAGATGTTGAGCTGGACAGCAATGGACTCAACAACACCAAGAAGCCACACAGAAACCCAGAGTTTGTCAGAAAGCTCTCAAAAGTGGCCAGAGAGTGCCAGTCACCAGTCAGTAGTAGTGCCGGTCAGCACAATTACCAGGAGGTGGTGTAAGAGACACACATGAAATCTATGGCAAATAATTGTGACCATTAGGTTGTTATGCTATATCATCTATCTATCATCTATCTATCTACCTTCATATCTATCATGCATGAATGCGCTCCACGATCACATAAAGAATTTTTTTCTCCATATAAAGTTGCTAAGGACTTTTCATTAAGGCTTTATTGATTTAAAGTGAATGATATCTTGACATACTTTTGGAATTCTTTTTGAACCCAATTCTGAACAAATTTACACACACACACACACACACACATTAGATAAACTCAGATATTTAGTCTAAATTCAGTTCTTATTTTCTTCACTATAGCTATAATCCCCAAAGTAGCAATAAGTACTAACAGGTGAAATGCTTTTTTGTTATCTTAGATTTTAATTTCAGTAAACTTTAAACAGACATCTGCCTCCAGGCTCATTATAAGTGGTTTCTGTGAGAAATGCACATAAGTTTTCTGGTCTTTCTGGTATCATGGTCCCTGAATAAGTGGTCATCATCTTTTTTTTTTTTTTAAAGATTTTATTTATTTATACAAGAACTGGGGAACAGGCTAGAGGTGCAGGAGGGTGAGCGAATTCACCTGAGACAGAGTGGGGAGCAGAACAGGCAGACAGATGGAGAACACTGCTGAAGTGAGCAGTGGGCGAAACAGGAGAGGTGAGAGGATTCACCAGAGACAGCAGGGAACAGAACAGGCAGATTGACAAAACACTGCTGAGGGGAGCAGTGGGCGCGACAGGAGAGGTCTGCGGCAACATGTGAGACCCTCCCCTGGCCGGCTGGGATCGAACCTGTGCTGCAGAGGCTGCGGACAGCTTCACAGTGTAACACTCAACCACCTGTGCCACCAGGGGAGGCCCATCCTTATTGATTTTGAAAGGTGTTTTTTTTTTTCCCTTTAACTCAGGCATGGATATATGTGATCATAGTGCCACATGTGTGTTCCTATATTGAGTGTGATACAAAAATTTCTACTTTTAGAATAGAGCAGCTACTCTTTTGTGCAATTTTCAAAACAGATAATTAAGTGTCCTCCTTCATTCCTAAAAAAGAAATGTATATAGTTCAAGAATGCAACAAGAAACTGTTGCCTCTTCCCTTTGTGCTTCATGTACCCATTTTCTCCCCAACCCCTTCTCTAGACTCAAATATATAAACATTGCCATTCATCCACTGACCAATCACAGGTTTTTTTAAATTATTATTTTTTAAATTTTATATAAATTTTACATCATTTTTCATTTTTGCACAATGTATGCATTTTCATCTTGGTTATTGTCCCCATACAATTCCCACCCACCTTGTTTTGACCCTAATCCCTCTTCCCCTCTCCCCAGTACTGTGTCTCTAGTTTATAGTTGCTTGTTGATTTTGATTTTTACTTTATTATAATTAGTCTTTTTCCTGGTCCCTTGAGATAATGCTTAGCGAAATAAGCTAGAAAGAAAAAGAAAAATACCAGATGGTCTCAAACACAGGTTTTTATTACACTATTAATTGATTAGGATGAAAGCTAATACAATCACACTGGAAAACAAGAGATCTTTTTGATGCCTTCCTTTACTGCCTTAACTAAATGATCAAATTACCCCCTTCACTACCACCTACAACTAAATGGCAACTTACTATTATTCAGAGATTGCAGACAAGTAGAACCTCCCTATAAAGAGTGTGGGGAATATAGATGTCAGAAAGCCAAAGCACAAGGATGATAAAAACTGTGTGTTGAATTTAATTAACTGCTGACCATTACTAATTAATCTGACTTGTCTGCTGAATCAACTGCCATTTCATTCTATTCTTGGTTTTTATAACATTTATGTTATGGGAAATTAGAGTATTTTCTACAATGCTTTTGATTTTCTTCCTTCCTAAATAAAATGCAGTTTTCTGAGGCTACAATGCCCTCTTGTTGGCATCTACTGTAGAATTTTTTTTTTAAAGATTTATTTATTTATACAAGCACTGGGTACAGTCAGAAGCGCGGGAGGGTGAGAGAATTCACCAGAGCCAGAGCGGGGAGCAGAGCAGGTAGAAGGACCGAAGTACACTGCTGAGGGGAGCAGCGGGCGGCAGGAGAGGTCTGCGCGCCATGTGGGACCCTCCTCTGGTGGCCGGGGAGCAGCCGGGGATCAAACCGGCGCTGAGGAGGCTGCGGGCAGTTTCGCAGCTCAGCGCTCAACCGCTGCGCCACCAGGCAGGCCCCCTGTAGAATTTTTTTTAAATGATTTCTCCTAGACCCTTAAGCTGGCATCAGGAATCTTTTGACTTTTCCATCAAAACAGTCATTTGTTCCTGTCTCTCCACTTGTTTTGTGTGCATTGTCCGACTTCATATACATTCCTTTCAGAGTTTGGGGGTGGGGCTTGGTGGAGGGGGTGCCTGCACGCTATGGTAAAGACCTATGGAGAATTAACCTAGAATAAATGAATATATTAACCAGATAGTTTAAGCACTCTTGAATGGTAAATTATTTCTGTTTGTCATCAACACTTGAGTTGTAACTGATAGCAAATATCTTTATGGGATGTTAATTTTTTTTTTTTTTAATTCTGAGAGAACTATATGTTCCATGTGTCAGACTCTCTGAATCCTGAAATAGCTCTGAAGAGCTAACCTGTAGGTGCAAGGCACACAGTTAAATTTCTGAGGCAGGGATACTGAACTTTGTGAAAACAAATCTTGTTTTTAAAAAAATTGAGTTCCAGGGCCTCCCCTGGTGGCGCAGCGGTTGAGCACTGGGCTGGAGGCTGCCTTCCCCGGCCGCCGGTGAGGGTTCCACCAAAAAAAAAAAAAAAATTGAGTTTCAATTCTGGCACTTTTGATTTTTTTCTTTACTTCAAATTTAAGTATTTGATTAGGGTGATTTTGACTGGCCAAGTCATCTGAGAAAATAACGGCTTTGGTAAAGGCATAAAGACAGATTGTCCTGGTTTTAAACTCTAGTTCAAGTCTGACGTTCTTTTTGGAT
>NW_023604861.1:62554074-62614760 GCF_014898055.3 Talpa occidentalis
TTTTATTTTTTTCAGTTTTCCAATATTTTACTTTATTTTTTTTCTTTTTTTTTTTTTTTTTTTAATATTAAATTTTATTTTATATTCCCCCATACAATTGCAAATGCCCATTCTGACCCCAATCCTTCCCCTCCGCCCCACCCCCAAAAAGTGTCTCTGGTTCATAGTTTTTTGTTGATTTTGATTTCACTTTCTTATATTCATTTCCTGGTCCTTATTTAAGTTTTCTAGATTCCTGCTATGAGTGAGACCATCCGGTATTTTTCTTTTTCTTTTTGGCTTATTTCGCTGAGCATGATCCCTTCCAGTGCCATCCATGTTGCTGGCAAATTGCATGTGTTTATCTTTTTTGAATGCTGAGTAATATTCTCATGGTATATATGTACCACATCTTCTTGATCCAGTCATCTATTTTTGGGCATTTGGGTTGTTTCCAAAGCTTAGTATTGTAAACAGTGCTGCTATACAAACATAGGAGTGCAGGTGCTCTTTGGAGTGGATGTTTCTGTGTCCTTTGGGTAAATACCTAGGAGTGAATTGCTGGATCATATGGAAGCTCTATGTTTAGTAGGTCCAGAAATCTCCACACAGCTCTCCATAGTGGTTGGACCAGTTTGCACTCCCACCAACAGTGCACAGAGTTCCTTTTTCTCCACATCCTCGCCACATTTGTTGTTGCTAGTTTTTTTAATATGTGCCATTCTCACTGGTGTGAGATGGTATCTCAGGTAGTTTTGATTTGCATTTCCCTGTGACAAGTGATGTTGAACATTTTTTCATATGTCTGCTGCCATTTGCATTTCCTCTTCAGAGAAGTTTCTTTTTAGCTCTTCTGCCCATTTTTGACTGGATTATTTTCTTTGTTTGTTGCTGAAGTCTCATCAGCTCTTTGCAGATTTTTGTGATCATCCTTTATCATTAGTGTTGGGTGCAAAAATGTTCTCCCAGTTGTGGTTGGGGTTCTCTTTGTTTTTTGTTATTGTCTCTTTTGCTGTGCAGAAGTCTCTTAATTTGATGTAGTTCCCAGCTGTTTATCTTTGCCTTCACTATCACTGCTTTGGGTGATGTGTCTGTAAAGATGTCTTTGATGTGCAAATCCCGTAGTGTTTCGCCTATATTTCCTTCTATGTATTTTTATGGTTTCAGGTCTTATGTCTAGTTCTTTTATCCTTTTGAGTTGATTTTTGTGTATGGTGTGAGGTAGTGGTCAAGCTTCATTCTTTTGCATGTAGCGACCCAGTTTTCCCAGCACCATTTATTGAACAAACTTTCTTTGCTCCAATGCATAGTCTTTGTGCTCCTTTGTCAAAGATTAGTTGACCATAAATCTGTGGGTTTATTTCTGGATTTTCTATTCAATTCCATTGGTCTGTATGTCTGTTCTTGTTCCATACCATACCATGCTTTGATGATTATGGCTTTGTAGTATAGTTTGAAGTCTGGGAGTGTGATGCCTCCATTTCTTTTTTTTTCAGGAGAGCTTTGGCTATTCGGGGTTTTGGTGATTCCATTATAATTTCATCAATAATTGTTCTATTTCTTTGAAGAATGCCATTGAGATTTTGATTGGAATAGCATTGAATCTGTATATTTGCTTTGGTAGGATGGCCATTTTAATAATGTTATTCTTCCAATCCATGAGCAGGGATGTCTTTCCATTTCTTTGTGTCTTCTTCTATTTCTTTTAACAGTGTTTTATAGTTTTCTTTGTATAGGTCCTTTACCTCTTTTGTTAGATTTATTCCCAAATATTTGATTTTTTTTGTTTCGATAATAAAAGGTTGGTTTTTTTTGATTTCTTCTTCTTCAGATTTATTTTGTTTGTGTATAGAAGGCTACTGACTTTTGCGTGTTGATTTTGTATCCTGCCACTTTACTGAATTGATTGATGAGTTGAATTAGTTTTTCTGTGGAGATTTTGGGGTTCTCTATGTATATTATCATATCATCTGCAAATAGTGATAGTTTGACTTCTTCTTTTCCTATTTGGATTCCTGGATGTCTTTCTCTTGTTCTTATTGCTCTGGCTAGGACTTCCAGTATTATATTGAAAAGCATGGTGAGAGTGGACATCCTTGTCTTGTTCCAGATCTTAATGGAATTGCTTTCAGCTTTTCACCATTGAGAATGATACTGGCTGTTGGCTTGTCATAGATGGCCTTATGATGTTGAGGTATGTTCCTTGTATCCCAGAAGTTTCAAGGGCTTTTATCATGAATGGGTGTTTGCACTTTGTCGAAAGCTTTCTCAGCATCTATTGATATATCATATGGTTTATATTTCTTTTTGTTGATGTGTTGGATAACGTTGATTGATTTTCGGATGTTAAACCTCCTTGTGCCCTGGAATGAATCCAACTGGTCGTGGTGAATTATCTTATGGATACATTGTTGGATTCTGATAGCTAAAATTTTATTGAGGATTTTTGCATCAGTGTTCATTAGGGAGATTGGCCTATAGTTTTCCTTTTTTGTGTTGTCCTTATTCGGTTTTTGGTATTAGTGTAATATTGGCTTCATAGAACGTGTTTGGTATTGTCCCTTCCTTCTCAATTTTTTGGAAGAGTTTGTGAAGGATAGGCACTAATTCGTCTCTGAATGTTTGGTAGAATTCATTTGTATCCATCAGGTCCGGGCTTTTGTTTTTTGGGGGGTTTTTGATTACCATTTCAATTTCGCTGCTTGTAATTGGTCTGTTTAGGTGTTCTATTTCTTCTTTATCTAGCTTTGGGTGATTGTAGAGTTGTAGGAATTTGTCCATCTCCTCTAGATTGTTGAACTTGTTTCCATATAAGTTGTTCATAGTAGTTACTGATTATTCTTTTTGATTTTGCTGTGTCCGTTGTGATTTCTCCTCTTTCATTTATGATCCTGTGTATTTGTGCTTTCTCCCTTTTTCCTTTGTGAGCCTGGCTAGGGGTTTGTCTATTTTATTTATTTTTCAAGAACCAGCTCTTGTTTCATTGATCTTTTGGATTGTTTTTTAGTTTCAATTTCATTTATTTCTGCTTTGGTTTTTATTATTTCTTTTCTTCTACTGTTCTGGGGTTTTTTTGTTGTTCTTTTTCTAGATCTTTGAGCTCCGAGATTGGTTGTTTCTTTGAGTTCTTTTCTTGTTTTTGATGTGAGCTTCTATTGCTATATATTTTCCTCTTATTACTGCTTTTGCTGCATCCCATACATTTAGGATATTGGTGTCCTCCTTGTCATTCATTCAAAGAATTTTTTATTTTCTTCTTTGATCTCCTCGTTAGTCCGTGTCTTCCAGTAGTGTGGCTTTTAATCTCCATGAGGTAGGATAGTTCCTTGCCTTCTTTTTATGATTTATTTCTAGTTTGATGCCTTCGTGGTCAGAAAAGATGGTTGGTATGATTTCAATCTTGGTGTATCTGTTGATGTTTGTCTTGTGCCCCAGTATGTGATCGATCCTGGAGAATGATCCGTGTGCGCTTGAGAAAATGTGTACTTTCCGTTTTTTTTGGGTTTAGTGTTCTATAGATGTCTGTTAAGCCCAAATGCTCTAGGTCCTTATTTAGAGCTTTAGTTTCTTTACTTATTATTTGTCTTGTTGATCTATCCATTGTTGATAGTGGTGTGGTGAAGTCTCCACATACATATGTGTTTTCTCTGATGTCTGTTTTCAGAGAGGACACAGTTGTCTGATATATTTTTGTGCTCTTTCGTTTGGTGAGTATATGTTAATGAGTGTTATTTCTTCTTGAAGTATTGTCCCCTTAATCATGATGTAGTGACCATTGGGGTCTCTTTTTATTTTTTTGAGTTTGAAGTCTGTTTATCTGATATAAGTATGGCTGTTCCTGCTTTCTTTTTTTGGCCCTTTGCTTGTAGATTGTTTTCCATCCTTTGACTTTGAGCCTATTTTTATCTTTGTAGCTAAATGTGTTCCTGGAGACAGCAAAAGTTGGTTTTGTTTCTAATACAGGCTGCAACTCTGTGTCTTTTTATTGAAGAGTTTAGTCCATTTACATTTAGAGTTAATATTGATATGTTAGCATCTGTATTTGCCATTATGTTTGTCTTTCCTTTGATTTTATTTATTTATTCTTTTATAACTTTTTTTTTTTTTGGTCTTCTTTCGTTGTTATTCGTCCCTCTGAGGTTCTGGCTTTAGGATCCTTGTAGTATTTTTTGGAGTGGGGGTTTAGTCGCAATGAAATTCCGGAGTTTCTCTTTGTCTGGGAAGGTCCATATTCTTTCTTCATGGAGGAAAGAGAGCTTTGCGGGATAGAGTATTCTTGGTTGGCATCTGTTTTCTTGGAGTCTGTTGACTATGTCCCTCCACTCTCTCCTTGCCCGTAGTGTTTCTTCAGAGAAGTCTGATGTCAGCCTGATTGGTTTTCCTTTGAATGTTATCTGTTTCTTCCCTCTTGTCAGCTTCATTATTTTTTCCTTGTCCTGGATTCTTGGGAGCTTTACTATTATGTGTCTTGCTGTGTTTTTCCTTTCGTCGTGGAAGTTTGGTGTTCTTCTTGCTTCTTGTATATCAATTTTCAGCTCCTTCTTCGCATTTGGAAGTTCTCTTCAATTATACCATGAATATTCTCTGTTCTACATCTCTCTCCTCTCCTTCTGGAATTCCTATAACTCTTATATTTCCTTTCCTCATGGAGTCAGATAGTTCCCGAAGTCTTTCTTCATTTCTTTTTCCTTCGTACTTCTCTTTCCTTTTCTGTTTTGGTTCTTTTTATTTCTGTTCTTCAAGATTACTTATTCGTTCTTCCATTTCACTATTCTGCTTTCATTGCTTTTCCCAGAGTTCTTTAGTTCCTCCATTAATTCTTTGATCTCCTGCATTTCTCTTACTTCCCTCTTTAGGGACTCAATTTCCTTCTTCTGATCTATCACTTTTTTTATCATGGCAATTTTAAATTTCTTTCTGGAAGGCTCAGAAGTTCTTCCCAAGTTGCTGTCGTTGCAATCTGGGGAGTGGTTTTTCTTTTTGTGGTGTGCTTCTTTCCTGAGGAGTTTTTAGGTTGCGTGTGGTTCTTCTACTCCCTACTGTCTGTTTTCTAATTTGTCGTATGCGTTGGGACACTGTGTTGCTCGGACTGACTGACATCTTGGGTGAACTTCTCCGCTCCCCTCTGGCTCTTCCAGGAGCCATCTCTGTCTTCTGGGGGAGCTTTCTGCTGGTTTTAGGCAGTTTTTACTGAAGAAATGTCCCTGTTCTCAAATGGCGAAGCGGGATGCAGTCCCTGCGCCTCCGGTTTCAGGCACACTCTTCTGCGTCCCCGGTCTGCCCCGGACTTGGGTGCCTGCTCCCTCTGTGGGCTCAGACTGCTGGTCGGAAGGGGCCTGGCGTGGAATAACTTCCCGGCTGGCCACTGGGTCCTGCAGAAGCCTTCTGCCCTTTTCAAGCAGTCTTAAGAAATTTCCTGTTTTATGGGGTGTTAGTGACTTTTTTTTCCTGGTCGCTAGGTGGCGCCAGAGATCTCTCCTATTGTCCTTGGGGGGCTGTTTTTCGCCTCCCCCCACCCCGTGGGACAGGGAACAGAGCGGAATGGTAGGGTACACCTCAACAGCTTTGGGGTGCTGTGTCTGCCTTGTGCCCCACCGTCGTGGAGAACCCACGCCCCGAATTTTTGTGCCCCGGGTCTCAGTTCAAAGCCCTCAGTTCCAGGACGCGGGCTGTAGCCCAGTTCAGTGGCGCGGGAATGGCGCCTTTTGCACAGCTCCCGTGCCTGGGCGCCTGGTTCCTGCTCACTCAGGGAGGGACCTTCACCTCAGTGAGGACCTCCGCGCGTCTCCCCGCAAGCCTAGGTCGTCTCCCCGCAAGCCTAGGTCGCAGGCGCGGGGACCTGGGCAGCCGGGATCCCGGTCCGCGTTTTCTTTTCAAGCGCGCAGAGCGCGCCGCTTTCCCGCGCAGGCTTACTGGCAGCCCGGGCTGGGTGCGCGTCTCCCGGGGTCTTTGTTCTTCTCTAATGGCGCCAGGAGCCGTTTGCTCACCGCCGCGGCGGATCCTGCAGGGTTCGCCTCAGCTCCCGTTCACGGGGTGTGGTGGCTGCAATAGTTCCTTTCCACTCACAGTCCCGCTTGCTGCGTCCTTTGTTCTTGTTGGCCGTTTTGGTTTGTTGTTTTCCTCCTCTCTGCCGGTCGGCGGGGGAGGGGAGCAGGGTTCTGCGCTTCCCTCCCTTCTGGTCCTCTTTTATGGCCACTTTCTTCTTCGGGCAGTTCGCTGGCGTCACCCGTTTATCTTCCGTGTCCCGGTTCTCACTGGGACCTGCCGCTTTTCCTCCCTATTAACTTTTTTTAATGGGAGATCTTACTCGCAGCGTCTCCTCGCCGCCATGTTGCTCCGCCCTCTCTCAACTTACTATTTCTTAATTACTAGTATGAGGATTTTAAGTTTTCTTATACTCTTCACCATTTCAACTACAGCTTAAACACACATGTGCATACATGTATGCATGCACATTCAATTCTAGCTCTACTCTCCCTATTTAATTCAAAACAATTTTTTGGCTCAATAGGTATTTAATGTTCACAGCTTATGATTATGTAAGTTTTGTTCATGAATGATACATAGTGAATTTTGAATATGTCACCTTTGTTTTTCTTTTTTTTTGGTAAAATTAAAAAAAAATATCTAAACACCTATTAGTAAGTTTTCTTCCTAGTAGGACTAGGACAGTCCTGTCAGTTAAGTCTGACCATTAAATATCATAGTTATGTCTAGTTTGTGGTTCCCACCTGGAACCTGTGTCCTCAGGCCAAACTGTCACTTTTATCTCTAGGTGGGTGGCATGATCTGCTTCCTAGACCTTTTCTTCATCATCATCTGGAGATTCCCTTGGCTTCTTCCTTTTTTAGTCTGGACTCCTTTGATTTGCTATATTGGTGTTGTAAAATCCTTGCCCATTATGTGAGAACCACCCTTGGAAAGTAGTTGAAGGGAAACATGTTGAACCTTCTGTATTTAGGCAGCACACTCATCCATTATCTGTGAAAATGCCATTGGAATTTTGAGAGGGATTGCAGTGAATCTATAGGTGGCTTTGGTAATAGGGGCATTTTAAACATTATTCTTCTGATCTAAGACAGGGATATTTTTCATTTGTTTACATCTTCTATCTTTTTTCATCTAGTCTTGTAGTTTTTAGTATATAGATCTTGCAACTCCTTGATTCAATTTATTCTTGAGTATTTTATTCTTTTTGATGTTATTGTGAATAGGATTGCTTTATTTCTTTTTCAGATATTTTATTCTCATGACATCCAACTTTTCTTTTGAGAAACCTCCACACAGCTTTCCCAAGGAGCTGGACCAGTCTAGAGTTCCATCAACAGTGTATGAGGCTTCCCTTTTCTTTATACCTTCACCAGCACTTATTTCTGAACTTTTTTTGATATGGGCTATTCTCACAGGTATGAGGTGGCATCTCATTGTGGCATCTCATTCTTGTTGAACTACATGAACTCATTGCAAATCTTTGATATATTTTTTGTCCATTGTACAGTGTGCAAATATTTTCTCCCATTTAGTGGTGTGTTTATTTATTTTGGTCCTTGTCTCTTTTGGTTAGCAGAAGTGTTTTAGTTTGATGTAATCATACTTGTTTATTTACTCCTTTGTTTTCCTTGCTGCTGAAGATGAGTCCTCAAAGATGTTTCTGAAGTTTATGTCATGGGGTGTTTTATCTAAGATTTCTTTATATTTTTATTGTCTTAGGTCTTATATTCAAGTCTTTTATTCACTTTTAATTGATTTTCATATATAATGTGAGGTAGTTGTCCAGTTTCATTCTTTTGCATGTGGTAGTTTAATTTTTCCAGCACCATTTACTAAAAAGGCTTTTCTTTTTCTAATGTATATATGTCACTCTTTTGTGATAGATTAGTTGTTCATAAATGCATGGTTTTATTTCTGGCTATTCAATTCTTTCTCATTGGCCTAGTTGTTTGTAGTGTTCTATTAACATGCTGTTCTAATAATTATGGATTTATAGTATAGTTTGAAGTATGAAAGTATGATAGCTCCATTTATCCCTCTTTTTCCCCCCTTTTGAATTTTCAGGGGGAGTCCATATGAATTTCAGTAATCTTTATTCTATCTCTTTGAAGAATGTCATTGAGATTTCTACCGGAAATACATTTAACCAACCTGTCAAATGCGTCGGGTGAGATGGTATTTGATTATGCTGATGCTTTGTATCCTTGAGCAATTAATATCTTTCCATTTATTTGTGTCTTTTTCTATTTCTTTTGATAATGTCTTATACTTTTCCTTATATAGGTCCTTCATCTCCTTTGTTAGGTTTATTCCTAAGTATTTATTTATTTATTTGTTTGTTTGTTTGTTTATTTATTTATTTGGTGAGACTATAAATGGCATTCTTAAATTCTTTCTTTTACTTCATTTGTATGTAGAAAGTTAACTAATTCTTTTTTGTAGATTTTTGTGTCCTGAAACTTTGCTAATGCGGTTTATTGTTTTAATTAGGTTTTTTGGGGGGAAGTCTTTAGGGTACTCTATGTATATTATCACATCATCTATAAATGATAATAGTGTTACTACTTCTCTCCCAATTTGGATACAATTTATTGCTTTCTGTAGCCTAATTGTTTTGGCTAGGACATCTAGCAATATGATGAATAATAGTGATCATCCTTATCTTGTGCCAGATCTTAGTGGAAAAGCTTTCAGCTTTTCACCATTGAGAATGATACAAGGTGTGGTTTGCCATATATTTATTTTATTGTGCTAAATTACATTTCATTGATCCTCAATTTTCAAGGGCTTTCATCATGTATGGATGCTGAATCTTATCAAATACTTTCACAACATCTATTCATATGATCATGTGTTTTATTTTTTTCTTTCGTTTTCTTTGAAGTAGTGAATTTTGTTGATTAATTTTTAGATGTTGAGTGATCCTTATATTACTGGTATAGATTTCACATGGTCATGTTGTATACTATTTTTAAAGCTTTGCTGGATTTGGCTTACTAATTTTTTTAAGGATTTTTGCATTTGTGTTCATTAAGAAAATTGGACTGTAGTTTTCTTTCTTTGTGTTGTCTTTGCTTGGTTTTGGTATTATAATGATGGCCTCAGAAAAGGTGTATGGTAGAATTCTTTTTCTACTTTTTGAAAGGATTTGAGCAAGATAGGTATTAGTTCATATTTGAAGGTTTGGTAGAACTCGCATGTGAAGTCATCTGTTCTTGAAATTCTTTTTCTGGGAGAGTTTTGATTACTGTTTCAATTCCTTTTCTTATTATTAGTGTGTTCTGATTTTCTATTTCTTCCCTATTTAGTCTCGGATGATTGTATAAGTCTAAGAATATGTCCACGGTCTCTTTGGTGGTACAAGGGTTAAGTCTCAGCACTATGAAGCTATCTGTAGCCATTGCAGCACAGAGTTCAATCCCCGGTCAGGAAGCTAACCTACATAGACTTCTCCTGTCTCCACCACTGCACCCCTCACCAGTATATTTCAGTAGATCTGCCTGTTCTGACCCCCACTCTGTCTCTGGTGAATCCTCTCACCGCCCCATCTCTCTTTTTTTTAAATATTTGTTTGTTAATGCATACAAGAACTGGGGTACAGGCCAGAAGTGTGGATGGTGAGAGGATTCACCAGAGATAGAGTGGGGAACAGAACAGGCACATTTACTGAAATACACTGCTGAGGGAGCAGAAGGTGAGTTAGGAGAGGTCTTCTGTGCCATGTGGGTTGCTCCCTGGCTGGCTAGGGGATTGAACTCATGCTGCAGTGGCTGCGGATTGCTTCATAGTTGCGTCTTAAACCTTTGCGCCACCAGGGCAGCCCCCCCCCCACATCTCTGGCAGCTCTTGTATACATAAATAAATAAATAAATCTTAAAATATAAGAATATGTCCATTTTGTCCACATCGTTGAATTTATTTGAATGAAAATGTTCACAGTAATTATAAATGTAAGTAACTCACCAATCAAATAAGCTCACTAATTAAAAGACACAGAGTATATGGGTGATTTAAAACTAGAAGCCAGGGCCTCCCTGGTGGCGCAGTGGTTGAGGGCTGGGCTGCGAAGCTGCCCACAGCCTGTGCAGCGCCAGTTCAATCCCTGGCCACGGGCGAGGGTCCCACATGGCGCACAGACCTCTCCTGATGCGCCCACTGCTCCCCTCAGCAGTGTACTTTGGTCCTTCTGTTTGTTCTGCTCCCCGCTCTGACTCTGGTGAATTCTCTCACCCTCCCACGCTTCTACTGTACCCAGTGCTTGTATAAAAATAAATAAATAAATAAATAAATAAATAAATAAATAAATAAAACTGGAAGCCAATTTTTCACTGTCTTCAGGAAAATAAACTGTGCTCCAAAGATAAAAAAGCTTAGAGTAAAGGGCTGGAAAAGTGTTATAAATAAATGTAATCCAGAGGAAATCAGGGGCAGCCATATGTTTATATTAGATGAGAGAGATATCCACCTAAAAAAGATAAAAAGGATGTATCAACCAAAGAGAATATATATAAGCACAAAACATCCTTATACAAATAATTAGAACTAATGGGTTTAATATACATTTATAGAGCACTGCAACCCCAAAGTGTGAATATACATTCTCAAATGCATGGGACATTCTTCAAGATAGACCACATTTTGAGTCACAAGACAGCCATTAACAAATTAATGAAGACTGAAGTCATACATCTATCTTCTCTGACCATAAAGATATTGAACTAGAAGTCAACCAAAAAGAAAGCAAGAAAAATCTCTAATATGTGGACACTGAACAACACACTATTGAATGACTATTGGGTAAATGAGAAAATCAAAGAAGAAATAATAACATTTTTTCAAGGCCTCCCTGGTGGTGCAGTGGGTTGAGCGCAGCACTGTGAAGCTGTCTGTAGCCTCTGCAGCGTGGGTTCAATTCCTGGCTGGCCAGGGAGAAACCCACATGGCATGGTAGACCTTTCCTGTTGTGCCCGTTGCTTCCCTCAGCAATGTATTTCGGTGCGTCTGCCTGTTCTGCTCCCTTCCATCTCTGGTGAATCCTCTCACCCTCCCATGCCTCTGGCTGGCCTATACCCCAGTTCTTATATAAAAATAAATAAATCTTTAAAAAAATAAAATTACTTCAAGATTAATGACAATGAGGACACACCATCCAGAATACATGGGTAACAGAAAAAAAACAGTATGAAGAGGGAAGTACAATACAGGTCCATATCAAGAAACAAGGAAAATCTCAAGTGAATGATCTGATCTCCCATCTAAAAGAAGTAGAGAAAGAAGAATAAACAAACCAAATTCCTGTAAAAATAAGGAAATAATAAAAATTAGAGCAGAAATAAAGGAAACATAGTCTAAAAGATTAACCAAGCAAAAATCTGGTTCCTTAAACAAACAAACAATAAAGAAACCTCTGGCAAGGCTCACAACAAAATGAAAGGGAAAAATTCAAATAAATAGGATCAGAGTTTACTATGAACATTTACAGGGTAGGAAGTTCAATCCACTGAAGCTATGTAGGGAAGAAATTGAAAGCTTGAACAGACCAATTACAAGCAAGGAAATTGAAACACTAATCAAAAGTCTCCCAAACACAAAAGTCCAGGACCAGATGACTTTATGAGTAAGTCCTACCAAACTTCAAAGAAGAGCTAATGCCTATACTATACAAATTCTTAAATAATTGAGAAAGAGAAAATACTTTCAATGACATTCTGTGAGGCCCAAAATACCAAAATCATACAAAAACAACACAAAAAATAAAATTACATGTCAATCTGCCTAATGAATATACATGAAAATACCTCAACAAAATCTTAGCAGACAAAGTCAACAATGTATTAAAAGGACAATACATCATGGCCAAGTGGATTTATACTAGGGACACAATAATAGCACATTATTTGAAAAATCAATCAACAAGTTTCACTACATCAACAAAAAGAAAGATAAAATACATATGCTCATATCAATAGATGCCAAGAAAGCATTTAATAAGAATCAACATTTTTGTATGGTAAAAACACTTGCAAAACGGGACTAAAGGTCATATTTGACAAATCCAAACCAACATCATTCTCTCTCTTTTTTTTAGAAGATTTATTTGTTTATGCACGCAAGAACTGGGTATACAGGCCAGAGGTATGGGAGGTGAGAGAACTCACCAGAGACAGAGTGGGGAACAGAACAGCAGATGTACTGAAATACACTGTTGAGGGGAGCAGTGGGCGAGTCAGGAGAGGTCTGCTGTACCATGTGGGATGTTCCCTGGCCAGCTGGGGATCGAATTCATGCTGCAGTGGCTGTGGGTAGCTTCATAGGTTGTGTCTTAACACCTTGCACAATCAGGGAGCCCCCCAACATCATTCTCAATGACTAAAAGCTGAAAGTTTTTCCATAAGATCTGATACAATAAAAGGATATCCATTTTCAACATTATTATTCAACATGGTATTGTAAGTACTAGCTAGATTAATGAGGCAAGAGAAATATATGGAAGGAGCCCAAATCAGGCAAGAAAAAAGTAAAGGTATCATTATTTGCAAATGACATAATAATATGCAAAGAAAATCCTAAAGACTTCACTGAAAAACTAATTAAAAGAGTAAGTCAGTTTAAGAAAATGGTAGGATACAAATATTAATTACCTTCTGATATGCAAACACTGAAGTAGAAGAGGAAGAAATTAAGGAAACAATCCCACTTATAACATCATCAAAAAAAAAAAAATACCTAGGAGTAAACCTAACAAAGGAGGTGAGGGACTTTTACAAAGAAAACTACAAACTATTATTAAAAGAAAAAGAAGACATGAATAAATTGGAAGATATTCCCTACTCATGGATTGGAGGAATCAACATAGTCAAGATGGCCATCCTATCCAAAGCGATATATAGATTATTGCAATCCAAAAAAAAATTTCAATGGCATTCTTCAAAGAAATTGAACAAACATGAAAATTCATTAGGAGTTACACAAGACCCCAAATAACCAATACTAGCCTGACAAAAAAGGAAGAATGTCAGTATCACACTTCAAGACTTCAAACTATGCTATAAAGACATAATAGTTAAAACAGTATGGAAATTGGAACAAAAACAGACACAAAGACCAGTGGAATAGAATTGAGAACACAGAAATAAACCCACACTTACATGGATAGTTATCAAGACAAGAATATACACTGAAATAAGGACAACTTATTTAGTAACTGTTGTTGGCAAAACTGGACAGCCACATGCAAAAGAATGAAGCTAGACCACTATCTTACACCATACACAAAAGTCAACTCAAAATTGATAAAAAGATTTGGATATAAGGTCTGAAACCACAAAATAGAAAAGAAAACACTAGCAAATCACTTCATGATACAACTTTCAGTGATGTCCTTTCAATTTGTCTCCAGCAGCAAGGGAAACAAATGAGAGTATAAACAATTGGGACTCCAGCAAACTAAAAAGCTTCAGTACAGTGAAAGAAACCATCAATAAAATGAAAAGCCACCCCACAGAATGGGAGAAAATATTTACACAGCATATATCTGAAAAGAAGACTAATATCTAAGATATACAAAGAATGCATGCAAAACAACAAATAGAAAGAAAAAAATCTCAATAAAAAATCGCCACGAGACCTAAATAGACACTTCTCCAAAGATGGTGAGGGTGTGCAGAAAAAGGAAATCTCTAATACTATTGATGGGTAGGAACACAAACACAATAATTCAAAAGGAAATTTGCCCTACTATGTTAATAGCAGGACTATTTAATATAGCTAAGATATGGAAAGAACCTAAACACCACAGATGAGTGGATCAAGAAGATGTGGTATGTATATACAATGAAATACTACTCAGCAATTAAAATGATAAACTTATGACATTTGTGGCAACATGGATAGAACAGGAAGGGATTATCCTAAGATGGTTTCAATTTTAGGTGTAATATAGAGAAACCAAATGAAGGGTCAGACAACGACAAACTTTAAAAGTGACACTTGAAAGTTTACCATAGATCTGAGGCATCCAGGAGGGGAGAAGAACGGCAATGGAGAGAGGGAGGAGTGAAAGCAGGATGGAAAGAGGAGAGCACAGTGGACTATGGTGGAGAATTATGGGGACTTTATTTTTTTAAAGATTTATTTATTTACACATACAAGAACTAGGATACAGGCCAGAGGTGTGGAGGGTGAGAGGATTCACCAGAGACAGAGCAGGGAACAGAACAGGTAGATTTACTGAAATACACTACTAAGGTGAGCAGTAGGAGAGCCAGGAGAGATCTTCTGTGCCATGTGGGTATCTCCCTGGCCGGGGATCGAACTCGTGCTGCAAAGGTTGCAGACAGTTTCACAGGTTGTGTCTTAATCCCTTGCACCACCAGGGAGGCTCACTATGGGGACTTTAATCGTGGAAAAACTCTGGTGACCACACCCGAATGGAGAAAACCTACATTATGAAGAATCAAACATGGATATAAAATAATTGTAAGTCATTAATCAAAATAAAAAACTTAAAAGTTAATTTTAAGGATAGAGAAATACATCACGGGTTGAATGAGTAAAAGTATTATGCTACATATGTTAAGTCTGCCAAAGTTAAAGTTCAATGCAATTTTTAGTCATAGAATGATGGAAATAAAATTTGTGAGGATGCTGAGGGTGAGGATTTAATATAAATTACAAAATAAATTTAGAAAAATTTAGAATAAATGGAATTTATAAAAATGCAGGCAGTTCCACATTATATATAAGATTATATTTAGATTTAAACATGGCGGTTCTGTTGCTAGCTTCTGCAGCTGAAGAGTAGAAGCGTGATAGTCTTTCTGTATTTGCATGTGGTACATGCTTATGTGTGATAAAGAAAGCATACTCAATCAAAGGAGACTGGATTGTTTGATTGATGATGTTGTGAAAAGCATCTAATTATATGGAGAAACTCAATTATTTTTCTTATCTCACATTATATACCAGAACATAGATTGAAGTTAAACACTATATTATTGATAGAGTAAAGCAAAATACTAAATTATCAGCATATTGAAAATAAGCCATAAAGGAAAATATCAGGAAGTTACATTTAACACAGTGAAGTTAAAATATTAAAAATATTAGAGCTAAGAAAATGATTTGCAACACAAATGCCAAATAAATTATTAATTACTGTAATACAAAATGTAAACGAACAAAGTCTTAATTTAAGCACTAATAAAAATTGACTAGGGTCAATTAACAAATGTCATGCAAATGAAAAATCAATATAAAATCAAATAAAATATGCAACTCACATAATAAACAGAAAGAAAAATATATTCATGAATTATTAAAGACATAAAACACAACTAATTTGTGGTCAGGAGGGTATGGGATTACCCTGGTTGACATTTTGACTTAAAAAACCTTGACTTAAAAAATGACAGTGTGTTCCAAAATCTTTTAAATAATTTTAATTTTAAGCTTCACAATTTGAGATCTTAGTATACAAGGTCATGATCAGAGACCTGAACTATATCCAAGTACAAAAATGAAATCACAATGGTACAACTATTTGAAACAAGCAAGTGTTTTCAAAGGAATGGACAAATACTTTGTAGTTTATCTAGAATACAACATAGTATGCAGTCATTAAGGACAATATTTTATTGGGCCTCCCCGGTGACGCAGCAGTTGAGCTCTGGGCTGCGAAGCTGCCCACAGCCTCTGCAGTGCCGGTTGGATCCCCGGCTGCCGTTGAGAGTCCCACATGGTGCGCAGACCTCTCCTGATGCCCGCTGCTCCCCTCAGCAGTGTACTTCGTCACTCTGCCTGTTCTGTTCCCTGCTCTGGCTCTGGTGAATTCTTTCACCCTCCCGTGCTTCTGACTGTACCCAGTGCTTGTATAAATAAGCTCTAATATTTTTAATATTTATAAAATTTATTTATAAATAAATAAATCTTAAAAAATATTTTATTAATTATTTGATGAATTGAGAAAATGTTCTCAATTTGATGAATTGAGAAAATTGAGAAATAGAATGTGAAGATTCAGATAAAACTCTTATAGATTACATACAATGCATATATAAAGAGCAGAAATATAAACATTTATATCTTTCAGATAAGAATAGATAATTGGGGCCTCCCTGGTGGTTCAAGGGGTTAAGACACAACCTATGAAGCTGTTCGTAACCATTGCAGCATGAGTTCGATCTCCAGACAGGGAGCTATCCACATGGTGCAGCAGACCTCTCCTATTTCGCCTGCTGCTCCCCTCAGCAGTGTATTTCATCGGTCTGCCTATTCTGTTCCCTGCTCTGTCTCTGGTGAATCCCCTAACCCCCCACACCTCTGGCCTGTACCCCAGTTCTTGTATGCATAAAGAAATAAATCTTTTCAAAAAAAAGAACAGAGAGAGAGATCAACATGGTGGCGGGGAAATGCTGCGACTAAGTCCTCCCATTAAAAAAAAAAAAAAGTTAATAGGGAGGAAAAACGGCAGGCCCCTGCGACAACTGGGACGAAGAAGAAAAAGGGGCGACTCTGGCAAACTGCACGAAGAAGAAAGTTGCCATAAAAGAGGACTAAAAGGGAAGAAAGCTCAGAACCCAGCTACCCTCCCCCAACCCCAGAGTGCTGAGTGGGAAGTCAGCACTCTCCAACCAACAGAAAGGAGGAAAACAAACAAACAAACAAACAAACAAAAACAACCAACAAGAACAAACTACACATCAAGCGGGACTGTGAGTGGAAAGGAACTATTTCAGGCACCCACGCTGTGAACTGGAGCTGTGGAGAACCCTGCAGGATTCTCCGCGGAGGTAAGCTAAGGAAGATAAGGACTCCTTGGAGACCTACAAATAGCCCAAGGCCAGCCGGTAAGCTTGTGCTGAAAAGCAGGGCACCTGAAAAGCAAAAGCGGATTGCGGATTGCGGATTGCGGCTGCCCAGGTCCCCGTGCCTGCGACCTAGGCTTGTGGGGAGATGTGTGGGAGCCCTCATTGAGGTGAATGTCCCTCACTGAGTAATCAGAAACCAGGTGCCCGGACATGGGAGTGGGGTGCAAAAGGTGCCATTTCTGTGGACATTGAACTGGGCTACAGCCCATGTACTGCACCTGAGGGCTTCGGAACTGAGACCTGGGTCACGAAATTCGGGGCGCGGGATCCCCACGACGGTGGGGCAGAGGGAAGACACAGCACCCCCACGCCATTGAGGCTCTCCACACCACTCACACTCTGTTCCCCTGGACCCAGGGGAAATAAAACAGTTCTGGAAGGACACTGGGAAAGATCTCTGGCGCCACCTAGCGACCAGAAAAAAATCACCAACATTCTAATAGTTGGAAACCAGGGATCTCAAAAACACCTTCAGGCTCTGAGAGAGGGTAGGCTGCGCAAAAGGGGATAAGGAGGGAAATAAGGCGTGGAGCAAGACCCCATCCTGGAACTGAGAGCCTGGTGCAGGATCTGGGGTGTGGGATGCGCCATAACAGTGGGCACTGCACAACATGACAGCCAGCGTTTTGGATCTGATAGTCCTGGAACTGAGACCTAGAGTTCAAAAGTCAGGGCACGGGATCCATGCACCTGCGGGCACAGCACCAGGTGTACACAGAGCAGACACAGCACCCAGCTTGAACAAGAGCCCCTGTGTTGAGGTGCTCCCCTCCGTGCCCCCCCCCCCATTTCTCAGAGAACCATTGGGAAAAAGCACAGGTCAGCAAGTACGGATTTCTGGCAACACCTTGTGATCAGCAGCACTCCAGAGAGATGCTTGCCAACACCAGTGGCACAACGTCCCAACGCATAGAACTAATTAGAAAGCTAACAACAGGAAGAAGAAAAAATATAAATAACCAAGCAAGCCCGCAGGAGAACACACCACAAAAAGAAACACGGTCACCAGAGCTCAACAATGACATGGGAGAACTTCTCGGCCTATCAGATAGAGAAATAATGATCATCATGATTAAAAAGCAGAAAGAAAATGAAAAGAAAAAAAATGATTTGAGACAAATAATCATTGATTTGAAGAATGAAATTGAGATCTTAAGAAAGGAAAGAAAAGAAATGCAGGAGATTAAAAGATTACTAGAGGAGATAAAGAACTCTGGGGAAAGCAATGAAAACAGAATCAATGAAATGGAAGAACAGATCAGTACTATCGAAGATACAGAAATAAAAAGAGCCAAAAGAGAAAAGGAGATAGAAGTGCAAATGAAGCAGTATGAGGATGCTCTTAGACAATTATCAGACTCCATGAAGAGAGGAAATGTAAGAGTCATAGGCATTCCAGAAAGTGAGGAGAAAGACAAAGGAACTGAGAAATTTTTCAAGGAGATAATTGAAGAAAATTTCCCTAGCATGAAAAAGGAGATGAATATAGACATACAAGAAGCGAGAAAAACTCCCAATTACCACAATGAAAATAAAACTATAGCAAGACACCTAATAATAAAGCTTGCAAGGGTCCAAGA
This sequence comes from Talpa occidentalis, assembly GCF_014898055.3. Lineage (NCBI taxonomy): Eukaryota > Metazoa > Chordata > Mammalia > Eulipotyphla > Talpidae > Talpa > Talpa occidentalis. The sequence goes on from NW_023604861.1 coordinate 62,572,493, forward strand.
CAATGAAAAAAATAATGAAACTGGCAAGGGGGAAGAAATAGATAACTTATAAGGGAAAATCAATCAGGTTAATTTCAGACTTCTCCGAAGAAACATTATGGGCAAGAAGAGAATGGAGTAACATATTCAGCAAACTTCAAGACAGCAAATGCCAACCAAAAATACTTTACCCTGCAAAGCTCCTTCCTCTATGAAGAAAAAATATGGACCTTCTCAGACAAACAGAAACTCCAGAAATTCATTACAACTAAACCCCTACTCCAAAAAATTCTATAAGAAGTCCTAAAGCCAAAACCAACAGAGGAATGAACAAGAAGAACAGAATAAAAAAAGGAATAAAATCACAAAAAAGACAAACAAAATGGCAAGCACAGATGCCAACATATCAATATTAACTCGAAATTAAATGGATTAAACTCATCAATAAAAAAGACACAGAGTAGCAGGCTGGATTAAAAAACAAAAGCCAACCTTCTGCTGTCTCCAGGAAACACATCTAACCACAAAAGATAAACATAGATTGAAAGTAAAAGGTTGGAAAACAATCGTACAAGCAAATGGACCAAAAAAGAAGGCAGGAACAGCCATACTTATATCAGATGAAATAGACTTCACATTAAAAAAGGTAAAAAGAGACATAGATGGACACTACATTATGATCAAGGGGACAGTACATCAGGAAGATATAACACTCATCAACATATACTCACCAAATGAAGGGGCACCAAAATATATTAGACAATTATTATCAGCTCTGAAAACAGACACTAAAGAAAATATATATAGCGGGAGACTTCAACACCTCACTCTCACCAATGGAGAGATCAACAAGACAAAAAATAAACAAAGACACTAGAACCCTAAATAAAGACATAGAACTCATGGACTTAACAGACATCTATAGGACACTGCACCCAAAAAAATCTGAGTACACATTTTTCTCATGTGCGCATGGATAATTCTCCAGAATCGATCACATATTGGGCCACAAGACAAACATCAACAGATACATAAAGATCATGATCATTCTAACTATCTTTTCTGATCATAAAGGCATCAAGCTAGAAATAAATCATGAAAAGAAAACAAGGAACCCTCCCACTTCATGGAGATTGAAATCCACACTACTAGAAGACCACTGGACTAATGAGGGGATCGAAGAAGAAATTAAAAAATACTTTGAGTTGAACAACAAGGAGGACACCACTTTCCAGAATGTATGGGGATGCAGCAAAAGCAGTAATAAGAGGAAAATATATAGCAATACAGGCTCACATTAAGAAACAAGAAGGAAGTCAAAGAAGCAACCTAATATCACATCTCAAAGAAATAGAAAAAGAACAGCAACAACAAAAAACCCTAAAGCCAGTAGAAGAAAGGAAATAATAAATATCAAAGCAGAAATAAATGAATTGGAGATTAAAAAAAATCCAAAAGATCAATTAAGCCAAAAGTTGGTTCTTTGAAAAAAATAAACAAAATAGAAAAACCTGTAGCCAGGTTCACAAAGAAAAAACGGGAGAAAACATATATAAATAGGATTACAAATGAAAGAGGAGAAATCACAACAGACTCAGTAGAAATCAAAAGAATAATCAGATATTACTATGAACACCTATATGCAAACAAATTCAACAACCTAGAAGAGATGGAAAAATTCCTAGAATGATTGATATAATCATCCAAAGCTGCACAAAGAAGAAATAGAACAACCAAACAGACCAATTACAAAATTGCAACAAAATTGACACAGTAATCGAAGAACTCCCTAAAAACAAAAGTTCAGGCCCAGATGGCTTCACAAATGAATTCGTCCAAACATTCAGCAGTGAATTAGTGCCTACCCTACATGAACTCTTTCAAAAAATTGAAAGAGAAGGAATACTACTAAATACATTATATGAAGCCAATATTACACTAATACCAAAACCAAACAAAGATAGCACAAAAAAAGAAAATTACAGGCCAATCTCCCTAATGAACACTGATGCAAAAATCATCAACAAAATCCTTGCCAACAGAATCCAACAATGCATCAAAGGGATAGTACACCACAATTAAGTGGGATTCATCCCAGTGGCACAAGGATGGTTCAACACATGAAAATCAGTAAGTGTAATCCAACACATCAACAAAAAGAAAAATAAAAACCATATGATAATATCAGTAAATGCTGAGAAAGCATTTGGCAAAGTCCAACATCCATTTATGATGAAGGGCCTTGAAATTCTTGGGATAGAAGGAACATACCTTAACATGATAAAAGCCATATACGACAAACCCACTGCCAACATTATTCTCAATGGCAAAAAGCTGAAAGCCTTTCCTCTAAGATCAGGAATAAGACAAGGATGTCCTCTCTCACCACTGCTCTTCAATATAATACTGGAGGTCTAGCCAGGGCAATAAGACAAGAGAAAGACATACAAGGACTCCAGATAGGGAAAGAAGAAGTAAAACTATCACTATTTGCAGACAATATGATAATATACATAGAGAACCCTAAAAACTCCTCAGAAAAACTACTCAAAATAATCAACCAGTTAAGTAAAGTAGAGGATAAAAAATCAACACACAAAAATCATTAGCCTTCCTATACGCAAACAATCAATCAGAAGAAGAAGAAATCAAGAAAACCATCCCTTTTATAATTGAAACCAAAGAAATCAAATACTTGGGAATAAACCTAACAGAAGAGGTGAAAGACCTATACAAAGAAAATTATAAAACACTGTTCAAAGAAATTGAAGAAGACACAAAGAAATGGAAAGACACCCCCTGCTCATGGATTGGAAGAATCAACATTATTAAAATGGCCCTTCTACCAAAAGCAATATATGGATTCAACACTATTCCAATAAAAATCCCAATGACATTTTTCAAAGAAATAGAACAAATACTGATGAAATTCATATGGAAACACAAAAAACCATGAATAACCAAAGACCTACTGATGAAAACAAAGGAGAAAGGAGGTATCACACTTCCAAACTTCAAGCTATACCACAAAGCTATAATAATTAAAACAGTTTGGTATTGGAACAAACACACACACACAAACCAATGGAACCAAATAAAGAGTCCAGAAATAAAGCCTCACTTACATGAACAACTAATCTTTGACAAAAGAACAAATAATATGCAATGGAACACGGACAGTTTGTTCAATAAATGGTGCTGGGAGAACTAGATCTTCACATGCAAAAAAATGAAACTAGACCACTATCTCTCACCATGCACAAAAAGCAACTCAAAATGGATAAAAGAACTGGACATAAGACCTGAAACCATAACAGATATAGAAGAAAATATAGGTAAAACACTACAAGACATACATCTCAGAAACATCTTTAGAGACTCATCACTCAAAGTAGTGATAGAGAAGGCAAAGATAAACACATGGGATTACATCAAACTGAAAAGCTTCTGCACAGCAAAAGAGACATTAACCAAAAAAGAGAGACACCCACTGATTGGGAAAAAATCTTTGCACTCTATCCAACTGATAAGGGACTGATCACAATGATATACAAAGAACTCACAGGGCTCAACAAAAGCAAAATAAACAATCCAGTCAATAAATGGGCAGAAGAACTCAAAAGAGATTTCTCCAAAGAGGAAATGCAAATGGCCAACAGGTATATGAAAAAATGTTAAACATCCCTTATAATCAGGAAAATGCAAATCAAAACCACACTGAGATACCACCTTACACCAGTAAGAATGGAACATATCAAAAAAAAAAAAAAAAACAAGCAACAATAAATGTTGGTGAGGTTGTGGTGAAAAAGGAACTCTCCTACATTGCTGGCGGGAGTGCAATCTGGTCCAACCATTGTGGAAAGCTGTCTGGAGTTTCCTCAGTCTACTAAAAATGGAGCTACCATATGATCTGGCAATTCTACTACTAGGAAGCAAATATTGTCTAAAAATGTAAAAAATGATAAATGTTAAAATAAAAAAATATTTTTTATTTGCAGCAACGTGGATGGATCTAGAATGAATTATGCTCAGTGAAATAAGCCAGAAGGAAAATGAAAAACATAGATTCAAAAGATCACCTGTACACCCATGTTTATTGCAGCACTATTTACAATAGGTAAAACCTAGAAACAACCCAAATGTCCAAGAATAGATGACTGGATCAAGAAGATGTGGTATATATACACAATGGAGTATTACTCAGCAATCAAAAAAGATAAACTCATGCCACTCGCAGCAATATGGATGAGGCTAGAAGGAATTATGCTCAGTGAAATAAGCCAGAAGGAAAAAGAAAAATATCAGATGGTTTCACTTATAACAGGAATATAGGGGAATCAAATAAGACCTCAGTGTAAAAATAATAATAATAGTACAAAACACAACAAAGCAAAAACAGACAATTATAAATCAGAGACATGCTGCAGGGGAGGAGGAGGGAGAGGGGTGAGAGGGAGGAAGGGAGGAGCACAGGGGACTATGGTGATGGTGTACGGGTGCCTTGGGGAAGGAAATTCTATGGGGACTCAATCTGAGGGGGTGGGGGGAAGCAAATATTGTCTAAAAATGTAAAAAATTATAAATGTTAAAATAAAAAAATATAAAAAAAAGAATAGCTGATTTTTGTGCATGGTGAGAGGTAGTGGTCTAGTTTCCTTTTTTTTTTGCATGTGGTGGTCCAGTTTTCCCAGCATCAGTTATTTAACAAACTGTCCATATTCCATTGCATATTCTTTGCTCCTTTGTCAAAGATCAGTTGTCCATATAAGTGTGGTTTTATTTCTGGGTTCTGTATTCAGTTCCATTGGTCCGTGTGTCTGTTTTTGTTCCAATACCAAACTGTTTTAATTATTATGGCTTTGTAGTATAGCTTGAAGTTTGGAAGTGTGATACCATCTTTCTCCTTTGTTTTCATCAGTAAGGCTTTGGGTATTTGTGGTTTTTGGTAGTTTCATATGAATTTCATCAGTATTCATTCTATTTCTTTGAAGAATGTCGTTGAGATTTTTATTGGAATAGTGTTGAATCTGTATATTGCTTTTAGTAGGATGGACATTTTAATAATGTTAATTGTTCCAATCCATGAGCAGGGGATGTCTTTCCATTTCTTTGTGTCTTCTTCTATTTCTTTGAACAGTGTTTTACAATTTTCCTTTTATAGGTCCTTCACCTCTTTTGTTAGGTTTATATATACAATGGAATATTATCCAGCAGTCAAAAAAGATAAACTCATGCCATTTGCAGCAACGTGGATGGATCTAGAATGAATTATGCTCAGTGAAATAAGCCAGAAGGAAAATGAAAAATGTCACAGGAATATAGGGGAACCAAATAAGACATCAGTGTAAAAAATATAACAGTAGAAAACACAACAAAGCAAAACCAGACAATTGTAAATCAGAGACATACTGCAGGGGAGGAGGAGGGAGAAGGATCAGAGGGAAAGAGGGAGGAGCATAGGGGACTGAGGTGATGGTGCACGGGTGTACTGGTGAGGGTGCACGGGTGTATTGGTGAAGGAAACTATGGGGATACACCTGAGGGGGCGGGGGGAAGCAAATATTGTTTAAAAATGAGCAATGATGTAAAAATACAAAAAAATAATTAATAAAAATATTAAAAAAGAATAGATAATTGGTATCTAATCAAATCTGGTTTTGTATCATTTTGTCTTTATATGACTTTATTAGTTACAAAATTTATTAATTTGATTGCTAATGAAGATATATCAAATGCATATGTGCATTTGTGACTATGAGAATGTATAAAGAGAATATTGTGAAATTATTATTTCACAATTTAGTCATCCTTAATTCTGGATAGGAAGATACTGATTTTTCTTAATTCTTTATTTATTTTAATTATTTTCATTTTTCCCAAATTAAATTGGCAAATCTAATAGCATTTAAGTTTGATAAAGTTCACAAAATGTGAAAATTAGACTTTATCTAGAGTGTGGATTTGACTTTGCTGTTACATTACAGATAGAACAAGAAAATACAGTTGAGAGAAAAAAAATCAGTATATCAGAAAGCTAATTATTAACTACTCATTTCTAGTTATGACGTTATTATTTTGAATCACTTCATGAGTTTAGTGGATTAAACAGAATAGGTATGTTGAATGGGTTATGATGGGTCAGCAGTGACTGCTAAGGAAAATAGAATGGATGAAAGGAAAAGTAAGTTCACTTTTAAAATGTGGGTGGGGAAGGACTGAAGTCAGGAAGACAGATAAAAAGATGCCACACACTTGAGCTGCTTCTCAGTGTGTCCTAACCTGACTTTGACTAAGTTTACAAGGAACATTCAGAAGTTTTAAAAAAACCTTTACTGAAGATTACCAACATTATTGTCAGTTTTGCTCGAATGCGTGTAAACTGTAATGTAGATAAAACACTGAAATTCTAAGAAAGATCTGGGCTTCTTGAAAGTAGAATAATAAAATTAGTCTTGTGGGTGGTTATTTGTTCTCTGAAATTTGTGCCTAAGTGAGCTTTTGGAAAGACTTTCCTACGTCTCGGATGTTCTGATTCCGCAGAGAATATGAAAGCAGCGGCAGTGGCAATAAAGCCGCCTAAAGCCGCAAGAAAGGGGCTGCATGTGGATTGAATGTGAGGGGCGCACAATGCGACCAAGAATATTTTAAAATTAAAAGTGTGTAGACTTTAGATTTACATTTATATATCTGTAGACTTTAGTGAATTCTGCTCAAAATTGCATCATTTTCATAAAAGGGCACTGATTCCCTTTGTATAGATTAGTTCTAGGCTTAAATATTTTAACAATAAAATATTTAAACTTTGAAATGCAATGTAGGATATTTCCTGCAACTCAGCAAGTTTTCCTTCAATAACAGTGTAACACATGAGGCATTAACTTCCATCATACCTGATGGTTTTTTATGGCATCTACAATATTGAGTATATTATTGCAGTCTCTTATTTCAAATGTATACCTTTTAATGATTTTTTTCTTTGTTTGCTATTCCTGTTTTGTGTGTATCTGTGTTTATGTGTGTACATACATGTGCATGTTTTTCACAGTTCTTTCTTCTCAGCAGTTTTTGTCCCTTAATGGAAACACCTTATCTCAAAATTTTAACCACCTATTACCCACAGGATTTAGAAGGAAGAGCTCATCTAAGTAGAAACACAATGCTGCCCAGTATATCAGGGCAAATACTTAAAAAATATATGTTAGGAAAATGGTGAATTAATGGCTGAATCCCATAATTTATTATAAGTCAGCAATGTTTACTTAGGAATGATCATTTCAACCTTAGTTAAGTGCAATTCCTAGTTAAGATAACAACCCTAATAGAATGAAGGTTGTGATGGGTTGGGGAAATTTGTCTGAAGAATTGAGTTGAACTTTTTATCACAGGTTGGAGTACCTTAAGAGGAATGCATATTTCTATAGTTAGATCATCTCAAAACTAGCTTAAAATTAATCTTTCTAGTCAAGGGTTAGTGTTAAAGTCTGGGATGAGTACTTACTGAAATATTTTACCTATCTATACAGGATCTGCTACTATGGGATATTGATAGTTCTTTGATAAAGAATGGATATTGGCCCAGTGTTCACATTTCTAGAATCTGCAAATTAGAATGGGGGGAGCAGATATTTTCACATTAGTTTCAAGGACTAATGCTTTAAAAAGAAATCAAATAGTTTGTTAAAATGAGAATACAAAATACAAGAAGTTAAATTTTAAACTGGAAAAAATTAAGGAGCTTCTACAATGAAGGGTTTCTCTGAAAGTATAAAACTTAGATGAAATGTACAGATCAAAAAGTTGGTGATAAAATGATGGCATTAGAGAAAATGAAACATTACATGAAAGTAGTAATGTCTGGAAATTGTTGAGCTAATTCAGGCAGGAGGAAAGATAATGAAAGGGGATAATGGATGATAATTAAATGCCTGGACCTCCTGCAAGCCTGTGTGTGAGTCAGCAATTATTTTGGTTCAAGATAGAAAACTAAAGTCTTGGCAAAATGTATTCAAACTCTTTGCAAAGAAACATACTTAAAAATTTCTTAAAAAAATACACTGGAAAGCTTGTAAATCTATGATAAATCTACACACACACGCGCGCGCGCACACACACACACACAGAGTTCTCAACTGATTTAATGAGTCATTGATCATGCATTTACAGACAGAAGTGAATTCTGGGAGTATTAACCCTTGCTCATTGCTTGGTTGCATAGAAGAAATTGTTCTATAATTCTACAGAGATTATTATTAACTACTTAGAAAAATTTTCAATAGGATAACCACTCATTAGCAAAGCAGGAAACATTTCTGTGATAATCTGAGTAATATAAATCACAAAATATGTTTTAGAGGAGTCAGCCATGGTACCTACAATGCCCACTGATAACAGGCCTCCCAGTGATGATGCATTTATTAGGATATGGAAGTGGCCTTGTAGGGTAAGTGAAATAGTCAGGATTTTGTGCCATTGGCCTCTGGCTATCACCTGCGGCCGTGAATACAGGAGGTGCTTGGGAGCGTGGGCTCAGGGCACATGTGCCTGATGGCAGCACATGGAGTGTGGTGTGGGCGTGCTTGAGTGGGCACATGTAGGGTTAGGAAAAATGTCAGGCTTTTCTGCCCTCCCACCATCAGGATAGATGATGGATCCTTGAGGTCCTGAATGTATGCCTGATGTTGGGCACCTGGAATAGGGTGTGGGCATAGGTAGATGGGATTCACCTGGGCTGAGACTGGGCTTTTAAGGGCAGCGTCATGGGGATGCCATGAGAAGCCGAGAGAGAAGCAAGAGAAGCAGAAACCGAGAGAAGGCCGGAGAGCCCAGAGTGAAGACCTGCTGGGGGCTGGAAGGCCAGCCAGCCTACCGGCCCTCCAGCACCCCTGCTTGCTGTGTACTGGATAATCCCAATAAAAACCTGCAACACCACTGAGGACTCTGACTCCTCCTTTACCCCGTCTGCATGGGATCCTAGAAAACCTACACTGTATCCATTCCTGCCTCTACAGCACACCTGAGGCAAGAAACTGGGGCTATATGGCAGCATCACACAGAGGACGGTGTGCTGTGGAGAGCAGTGGAGTGTGGCAGAGAACAGCCACGAGAGGACAAGACTACAAAAGGATGGCAGAGAGCGCCCAAAGAGAGTAAAGATTTGCACAGGGTGCTAGGAGGTTTGCCAGCCCCCGCCTCCCCTACCTGCGCTGTACCTGGTTGCTTCACTACAAATACTATAGAAAGATCATTAAAAGCCTGAAAAAAACCTCTGAGGGCTCCAGGACTCTCCTTTATCTGTTTTCCCAATCCCTAGAGAGCCTGCCCTGTGCCTTGCTGCTTGCGGGCACTACAGACCTACAGCTTACTAGGTATCTGGGGAGATGAGTCTAAACATGCAGTTTAAATAAGGTGTCATTTGTTGTAATGAAAAAAATATATAACCCTCAAAATAGAAAAAAACAAAAAAAATTGATTAGAAAACCAGCTTCTGGGACCTGGGACTTCTTAATGAACCTCTTGTGATCTTAATTTCTTCAACTGCCGCTTCAATTATTGGGAAGATAAAATAAAATCGTGTTGAAAAACTAACTGACCAATAATAAATGCTCAGTGTGGGGCTATTATGATTATTATCAAATGAACAGTACAAATAGTAATTAAAAATGGTTTCTGTGCTATTGTTTGGGCTGGATTCTATAGTTAATACTACCAGCTAGTTAGGAGATTGGGATTCTCCAGTGTAAGCAATCTTCATCTTCATGTTTCCAGAACCTGACACAAAACAAGACATGATGCAGGTATTTACAGTCTGCTCCTTCAGTTTGAATCGTATCACAAATGGATTTAAACATTAACTGTATTTCTTAGTAAGTTTGCAGAAAGCATAATTAATTTCTCAATATAAATTTTAAATATGCCTTTCTAGGAAAATTTATCCTTCGGTAGATTCCACAGCTAGATTGACAGGATTTAAATCGTTCCAAGATATGGGCCTCCCTGGTGGCGCAGTGGTTGAGCGCTGGATTGCGAAGCTGAGCTGGTTCGATGCCTGGCCGCCGGGCGAGGGCCCCACATGGCTGCAGACCTCTCCTGCTACCCGCTGCTCCCCTCAGCAGTGTATTTCATCAATTTCATCAGTCTGCCTGTTCTGCTCTCCGCTCTGGCTCTGGTGAATTCTCTTACCCTCCCATGCTTCTGACTGTACCCAGTGTTTGTATAAATAAATAAATAAACTTAAAAATAAATAAATGAACCTTATTCCAAGATATAAACCTTGTTCAAATTACTTAATTTTTCACTTTCTTCATTTTCCTATGTATAAAAATATAATAATAATGATATTTACCTCACAGGACTGTTATAAAGCTAAAACATGTTGGTGTGTGTAAAGCTGATGTGGGACCAATGTGCAATAAGTGCTCAGTAAATGACAGGTTATTTTGTTATTGAAAAAAATTCCCTTAGGATATAAAAGTTCAGAATGCACACGTTAATGTGTTAGTTGCAGACCCTCGAGATTCACCACTTCTCACAGAAATAGATCTGTTCCTGCCTGAAGACCCTACTTGTGTCACTGTCACAGTGACCTGCTGTCACCTACAACTCACTGATGGTGAAAGATAATAATATCTCAGTGGTGAAGCTGTGAAAAAGTCTTTTGTCACACATGACACCATAACCTTTTTTTTTTTAAACAATTAATGGGATGTGAACAAATGCATTTTGATCTACTCCTCCTTTCATTTAGCTGATTACTCCTGTGACCTACCCAAAGAAAAACAAAATTTATGTTGAGAGAAATTTGCAGTTCTTCCAATGTATAATTTGTGGTCTAAAATCTAAAAATACAATTTTTCACCTGAATTCCATGGAAATGTTCAATTATCTACCTAATAATATTTACATGTGCCTGAATTTATTAATTAATTTAGATAAAGTAAGATTGCAAGTGATATCCTACTTTAAATAGTTCTGCTACCTTCTAGACCTTTGTGGATTGATTGTTTATTTTTATATTGTCAGTGTGTTGTAGACAATAAATATTTGCCCAGTAACTGCTTTCTTTGGTGTCTATGTTCAAACGTGACTCTAACTTTTCCTTGAATAGAGTTGATTAGATCAGGGACATGCATCCACATTAATCAGGTCCAACTGCATTTTATTTTTCATTTTTTAAAAAATTCATTATTTTTTTTTAAATACATATATATTTATTTTATTATATATATTTTATATCATTTTTCATTTTTGCACAATATATGCATTTTCATCTTGGTTATACAATTCCCACGCCCCTTATTTTGACGCTAATCCCTCCTCCCCTATGCCTCCCACCTGGTACCCCCCCCACCTCTGGTTTATAATTAGTCTTTTTCCTGGTCTCTTGTTTAGGTTTTCTAAAGTCCTTCTATGAGTGAGATCATCCGGTATTTTTCTTTTTCTTTCTGGCAACTGCATTTTCAATAGCTGTATTAGACCTAAGAGATTTAGAAGACACTAGAACTCAGATTTCAGTTATGTAGAAATTGGGTACCCTGGAGCACCCGACCCCCACCGCTCCTCCTATCCTTGTTATTCGGCCACTCTTCCTTGCGTATGGACTCCAAAATCCTCCCAAATCTCTCCTATTTTTGCTGAAAGCTAGTTAGCTTTGGATTCCGCTACTCACAAGAATGGCCTGTGGTATATACTTTTAACGAACCTTAGGAAATGGACCTGAGAGTGGGAGGGGGATAGATAGTTAAATTGGGAAACAAATTTGTTTAAATTTTAATGCCACCTTAAATTTATAGAAGAATGACCATATGTTTTTATATCATCTTATACTTTTGAAATGTGATATGCACGGAGATACAAGACTATGGCATACAATAGGTACTAGAAAAAGAAAATAAACTATGAATTCTAATCCAACATTGTAAAGTAAAATTAATGTTGTGAAGCATTCTGCAAAAATTTAGATTTAAAACTCAAAGTTAGTTTACCTTATCATCTATTTTCCCATTAGTTTGAGAATACTATACTCTTATAACCTCTTAAACGTCTATCAAGATACAGGGATGCACATTCATTATTTATAAAATGGTTGTGAGGTATTTTAAATCAATCTATTTTAACCATGAAACTATCAATTCATTATGGAGTAATTATTTTTAAATAATTGGTAAGATTTTCTTATCCTTGAACATAAACTGTAAATTCTCATGATACCATGTGGTGGAGCTGGTGTACAAAGTTTGACTCAGAATTTTCATTGTTTTGCTTGTTTGAGATGTTCTTTTTTACCACATTTATCCCTATACTTATAACTGATAAATGTTCCGTAAAAATACTGCATCTTTTTGCAATTTTAAAATTTCCATTCAAAACCTTATTAATTAAATAATTGCAAAAATAAATAATAATAGACATAATAATTTTTTAAATCAGAGCTATTTCAAAGAAGGTGAGTTGTGGCACATGGTACTCATATTCCAACCACAATTGCTATAAGAGAAGTATAAAATTTGTAAGGTGAGACTTTATATCTGTTTATATAGACATATATGCACACATATATGCATTTATCTATCATCACCCCTCTGTCTATCTCTTTATCTATATTTTGTTTGATAATCTTTCCCCCAGAAGAAAATAATCAGTATTATTTTCAGACCAGCATGTTTATAGTTTAAAATCAAGGAATATTTGTTCATTTAGCCTATGGAGGAACAGGGCTTGAATAAACTTGTTCATCTTTGTTAATTGTAATTTATATTATTTTAATACAGAATGATGAGAACACATAAAGTTTGTGAGTAATGCACAGAACTATACTGTACTTTAAGATAACAAAATATTAATAAACTAATTTTATTTTACACATAGAGTCTATGATCTAGTTTTTAAAATAATACAGGGTTATAGGCAGTTAAATAATACCAAAATTAAAATATTTTTCCAGACAGGAATTGAAGAGCTGCCTTAGGAAAAATACATAGGATTCAGATTAATTTTATGAGCATAGCTTTGAGTAGGAATTTGTGATTGTGCAAGGGAATTGAGAGGGCACAGGCACTTAGCAGCTATCTACTTCTGAATAAAAAGTAGAAGAAAAAATCCTCATTTTAGAAAAATGCTTAATTGAGTAATATAATTTGCTCATTTGCTGAAAGCCCAAACTGACACAAAATATTTAGATGTACTTAAGATATAGTAGCCCAGAGCATACTGGGGTCTTTCCAATACATCTAAAAATATAAGCAAGATTAATATTTTCCTTCTATAGACAGAACACATGGTGTTTAAAACCAGTTACATCCAATTAAATATTATCACATAATTATAAACTAATTCTAGGCTATAAAATTTCGTATTACATATATTTCTGGAGTGCTAAATAGAGACGATGTATTTCCTGAAAGAATTTGTTTTCATTGACTGTTACAGTCATGTCATGTGTTAGGATAAAGGACATCAAGTAGCTTAATTGCAAATAAACTAATGTTAAAGGGAAAATGAGTTTTACCAGAACATTTTTAAAGATCATGCTACCAGGAATGTTAAAATAAGTGTAAAAAGAGATAACAAGAATCATTTGTAGAGTGTCAGCTACATATTCAAAGCACAAAGTTTATTTAAATTCCATAATGACCTTGGGCTGCACAGACTAATTGCAAATGAGGAAAGTGAGGCCTAAAATGATTGACAATGTACTCAAGATCCTATCCTGAGTAAGTGGGAGAGCTAGACTTGAAATTCTAACTCAAATTCCATTCTCTTAATCACAATGCAGAAAAGTTAATTTTGAATTGGGTAACTGAGACTGAAGATGATAATAAAAGGAGAAATAGATTTAGGAAAAATTTACATTTTAGCTTTAGACAACTTCAGGAACATGAAGGGCAATACAATGCACAAGTGTTTAACAAGCAACTATTGACCATAAATTGCATAGTGGGTACTTCAATAGACATTGAGGTTTCAAAGAGGAAGCCTTAAATCAAGGGATGAAGAGAGACATGTAAAATGCAATTATAATACAACACTATGAGTGTTTTAATAGATTGATAAAGAATGCTATGTGGGAATAAAATTCTGGCTGGGGATATTATCATGTATCTGATACTTAATATAAAATCTTGCATGCATAGATGAAGAAAGGCTACACAGAAGAGTGACATTTGATTGGAGTCTAAAACGTGAACAGGCACACAATGGACTCATAAGGGAGCAGATGAGAGTAAGACAATTCTAGTCAATATAAATAATTTCCAATGCAGTGGTTTTATGATACTGAGGCCCAAAGAACTTAAATGATTCTTTTAAAATCAAATAGCTACTTAGAGCAAAATTCAAGACACAGCTCAAACCTCTAGCCCAGCGACTGGCAAACTGCAGCTTGAGAGTGAAATAAGCCAGTATAATAAAGAATTTTGATTGGAGTATAGCCATCTTCATTTGCTTAGATATTGTCTTTGGCTGCTTCTTCACTATAATGGCAAAGTTGGACATCTGTGACAAAGATTGTACATCCTGCAAAGCCTAGTATATTTACTCTCAGGCCCTTTGCAGCAAAAACTTGACATCACTCTATGATTTCAGTTGTAAAATTTAATATTACATGTATTCCTGGAGTACTAAATAGAGTCTACGTATTTCCAAAAAGAATTTGTTTTCATTGACTGTTGCAGGCATGTCATATGTTAGGATAAAGGACATCAAGTAACTTAATTACAAATGAATTAAAGTTATTTGTAACAACTTTCTAACAATGTAAATTATGTTGAAAATAGTAGCTCTGGAAATAGGAGACTGCATATAAAATAGATTATGGCTAAAGATATATTTTGAAAGTAATGATTATAATGATGATATTTAAGATACAAAAATTAATAAGACCTCTTACAATACCAATATCACAAATGACAGGAGACTCCAAAGTCATGTCAACATTTAGGAATAAGGGACAAAAGAAACAAAATCAGAAACAAGTAGCAGAAAGGAAACAGTAGGATAATATGGGGAACAAAATAGAAGGAAATTTAGAGAGGTGACTCTAAAATTAAAGAAAGGCCCAAGGTGGCAAGAACGGTGAGAAAGATGGTTCACTAAGAGCTGGCATTAATAGCTCAGGTGAAGTTCCGTTAGGTGGTGAAGATAAGGTCACACATGTTGGTAACATTTTTATCTAACAGCAAAAGTAAAATAACAATTTCATCATGATAGAAATTTTTATAATGTGCCACCTAAATGTAACTTTCATTTTACTATTATATATTCTACATTTTATAAATAGGAACCATGTCTTTTTGTTTGTGTTTGCATATGACTAATGATTACTCAAAAGGGGAGGCATTTTTCAAATATGAACTAAAAGTCTAAAATTTCTAAAAGTTTCCTCATGTAAAAAATAACTCACATAAAAAGCATGAACTGTCAGAATGGCTTTGGATTTCTCCACAGCAGTGCAGCAAACTGGAAGACAATGGAACAAAACCTTTAACATTCTGAGGGGATTTAGAATTTCATACATACCTAGTCAATCATAAATCAAGATTCACTATAATAAAGACACCTTCTCAAAAAATTGACCTGCCAAGTACTGCTTCTTAGGGAAATCTGGAAAATGTCTTCTAAACTGAAAAGTAATCTTAGAAAGAGGGAATCAAAGGATCAAGGAAACGGAATCTAAATCAGAGCAGAAGTAAAGAGAATTCTCTTGGCAAAGGTAAAAAGAAGTCTCAGAGTGAAGGTGGCAGAACTAGAAAAATGCCTGGGCTTTTGAAAAAAAATAATAGCAACAAGTGCAATAATTTGTTGTTTAACCATCAGTATGCTGGGGATGGAATATTTATACTCAATAATACATTTTTACTTACTAAACTACCTATAAAATTATAGATTATTGTTTTCTGTGCTGTTAAGGCACCTTGGACACCACCCAGTCCTCCTTTTTTCCCTATAAACAACAGGAAGCAAAATGGTTTAAAACCCCTAAGTGTTGGTGGGCAGAGTGTGAACCAACGTAAACATATATAGAGATTTGACCTTAGAACCCCCAAAGCAGTTACAAAGATATAAACCAAATTAGGTTTACATAAATATAATTTGGAAAATCAGGTGTATAAAGAAAAAAACAAACAGAAAATCCCTACTTTAAGTTTATGGTAATGACTCAAGTTACCATTATTTTAAAAAAGAACCATTTTCATCTTGACCAACTTCTTTTTAAATCTTATTAAGTGCCAAAGTGTAATAGTAAAACTATTCCAGGGCTTTAGAGTTTGGTAAATATTTGCCATGTCAGATGGTCACAAAGGATGATGACTGATCTCACTGACCAAAACTGCAAAATATGCTGCATTATTGCTTGGTAATCTTAAATTGTTGCTAGACATGGAAGTAATGACTGCTATATAACTTTATCAACTTAATTACCTATCTTAAAGCAGCTAAAGAAATGCTGATATAATTTTTCATAAAACAAAATATAATTCACAGGCTCTAAACACATCTTTCAAAGTGAAAACTTAAGAGTGATTTGATTCAGATAATACCTAAGATATATATATATATATAGTTGTTGTTGTTGTTGCTAAAAAGCCAAGCCAAGACAAAAAGTTAATAAAAACAGCACCAAAAACTTCAAAAAGCATTATACTATTAAATTATACATGAAAAAAAAGTTTAATTATTTTTAATTGTATTGAGCTTTTGTTAGGTATCATCTAGGTCCAGCACATTTTGATTCCAATTAGAGAATAGGTGGGGCATCATTTAAAACCTTGGTGATGGTACAGTGTGGCATATACATTTATCAAGATGTGAAACTGTATTCCTGAAACATATAGTACTGTAAACCAGTGATAAATCTATGAAATAAAATGAAAATATGCATTTAAAAATTCTTTCTCTAGTCGGTGTTTTTTGACTGATATGTGATTCTATACTTCAGGGCATATTTGACAATATCTGGAGACATTTTTCTTTGTTCCCCCTGAGTAGAAGAATGGTGTGTGTTTACTGGTATTTAGCGAGAAATGCCAAAGATGATGCTTAAGAAAGTTTGTCTAGGGAATGTTCATAGCACCAATGTCATGAAACCATGCTCTAATCCAGGGGTCACAGATTTGTGGCCTCTTAGATTTGGAAGGGAACTAGAAGATTCTCAAAATGCTACAATACTATATTGTAGGCAGTATTTTTAAGGTTAGAATTACTATATTGATTTTTTTTCCAATTTGTTCATGTTGACCACTGCTATGAAACATCAAATTTAAACATTTTAAAAATTCAGCTATTGTTTTTAATTTAATAATCACTTGACCCAGATTTACCTGTGTTTTAACGAAAAAATGATGTTTGAACGTGCTTTAATGCTTTAATGTGCTTTAACGCAAAAATGATGGTTGGAATCACATTCCATTTTATGTCTTAGACATTACAAAGTAATTTTGTAAAGTGCAGAAGTTAATTAACAGGATATGCTAAGCAGGGATATGTTCAAGTATAGAGTTCTAGGCTTTCTAACTTGCAGGAAAGTTTTCAAGATATGAACAACACTGATTGCATGTCCCAGAAGTATGATACCTTCACAAGCAAAATTCGTAAGAAAGTGGTTTGTTAAAGTAGCCTGAATGGAAATTTAAGTGTAGGAGTAACGAGAATTCTCTGCCACATTGCCAAGGATGTGACAGTGATATCAGTTCTTTCCTGAGGCTTAAATTCCCCTCCAAATAATTCAATCTTTCCCTAATCCCTCCCTTTTAATTTTTCAGCCATAATAAATTCAAGTGTTGGGTTCACAAATGACCTTGGCATTTTATTCCACTTTGAAAAGATGGCATTGATATCCCACTAGTGGACATGGGTCTGTAGTGCCACATCTACATGTTCTTTCTCTTGTGGCATGTGACATTCTGACATTTTCGTAATAGCTACAGAGACCTTGTTGGCTTTAGGACGAGGTCATTTGCTCACTGAAAAACACTCAGTGGGCACCATCATAGCTTCTGCAGATGAAAGGTTGGCCTAGCTGAAATTGTGAAGTCTCTTCCCATCCTGGAATTCAATTAAGCTACGAGGGCTAGGAAATAGCACTGTGCTCATGTCACAGGAAAATTCAGACAAAGTTGAATTTAAAAATAGCACTTAACACTAAGCATTCTGCTCAGACAAAATAAGATCAACTATCTTTTTCTTTTCATTTTCTTATTATTTTCCTTTTGAGACATTTCGATGCCAACTGAACTATCGGCTATCCTCACAAAAGCAAAATGAAAAAAATAGATTAATTTTTGTTTCCTATTGTTTGAGTCACTTCTAGGGCACACCCACTCTGGGTGTCTAAGTAGACATTTTAAAAGGAGTAGATTTTTGGTACATGAAGTAAGACTGAAGATATTCATCTCTATTCACTAACTGTCTAGACATCGGAAACATCTGGAAAATACACCAGTATTTTCATATAAATTGCCTTCCGTGCTTCTTCTAGGCCATTCTTAGGAAACTGCTCTACTGTTGGTTTCTGTGATAAAAATCTTGGACTCAAAACTCTTAATGTGCTGATCAACTCCTTTCTGCTGCCTATCTAAGGAATTTGTACAAACTAATGAAGGTACAAACTCTATTTACAATCTAATAACTGTGCAAATGTTTTCCTCTGTTCAATAGACTTTTGCATGTGAGTTTCAAAAGCTGTCACCTTCTAAGTCCTCCTAAGTGTGCTAGTTAAATCAAGAAAATATGCTTTCTGTCTTTGACATGACATGTTGTTTCTGCTGTCTGGAAACAGATGGCCTGTGTGGAATGGTGGGCTCGCGCTCTTAGTCTGTCTGAATCTCTGAATTGTAAGTGTAGCGATCGTCCTTGGTGATTTTATCTGCTTTGTCCATGGAGAGTTTCCTGAACACTCAGTAAGGCTCATTCTTACTCATCAGAACCCACAGCAATCACTGTTTTAATTAATTGATCATGATAATTTGTTTTCCTGTATTCTTAGATTTTTTTAAATTGTGGAATTTATCTTTTTTGCCTAAAAAGTTTGTAAGAGAACAGATTCTGCATTGCTACTGCATACCACCTCAAGGCTTCCGTTAGTGCCTTTGAGTTCTGATGAGTTAGCCCAATGGGGTGGCACTCTCCCCTCTAGTGTGGGAGTCATAAAATACAGGACTGCAGTGTGGCCATGAGAAGTAAGGAATGCTTGGAAATCTGTCCGTGACCCTTGCTCAAAATGATGAAATACATTGCTTTTTTTCTTTAAGTATATCATTCTTTTATTGAGGTGGCATTTGTTTACAACACTGTATGTGATTTAGGGGTGTAAGTTCACACCTCTTCAGATGTCCGTTACTACAAAATGCTCACCAACAAGCACCCATAACCCTTCACCACATTCATGAACCTCCTCCCCACTTTGTCCCTCACCCCTACATGCCCTTTCTCGTAGTCTCAATGTTTTATTTTTAAAGTTGATATGAAAAGATTATACTCTGAATGCAAAATTATGCTCCATCTAGTTGTGAGTAACTAACATTTGAATAAGAAAGAATCTGAGAGATCATCTAGTGAAATAATACCTACCACAAATTTGTAAGATCCCTAATTTCTGTAAGTACAAACATAGTTCAAGCCATTTACAATGTTGAGAAATTTTGCTTTTGACTAAAATAACATCAATTAAAGATAACAATGAACATTTCATCCTCACAGGGCACCCTGATAAGTTAATTAGATAGCCAGGTTTACTTGCATGTATTATTGATTAATAAAATTATGTATTATTAATAACTGCAAGTCTTAAGTACAAAAGCATGCATAAATTTAGCTCTTAAAGCAGAAGAAAAATTAATGCAAATACTTAAAGGTGTTGAAAAAGTTGTCTATCATGCATCTAGTCTAACTCTATTTAGAAGGAGGAAAGTAAAACTAAGAAATTTGAAACCCAAAGAAGTTAATGTTTTAGGACACTAGAAGTGAAATTGGCAGAACTCATATATCATAACTACAAATCCATTGCTTTTAGAATTTGTTTTTCTATAGACAAATAAACCAATGATCCAGTAAAGTTTGCTATCATTTTAGATAATAAAATTATTTGAGTTATAAAATTATTTGAGTTGATGACAGAAAGTTATAAAAAACAAGCTTTCATTCTTGAGTTTTCATGTTATTTGCCAATATAATAAACCATAACAAAAATTTCATATTTTCTCCTTGTTATGCAGAAAAGAAGAAATAAAAATATCATGTGGCAGTGGTTCATGGGGAAAATAATATCACTGACATAGCGCAACAATGGTGTTTGGTCAGGCACAAGTTTGGTGTTAAGCGTAGATTTCTTTGAAAAAGACTGAAGTAGTGAATTGCAGGAAGTACTCAATTCTCAAGAAAAAAGTAACTTTTCCATCTCATTTTGTTTCTTCTAAATGATGATCACAACCAGCACCAGGCTTTGCTTGGTAAAGGTGTTTAATTTCTGTTATCTTCCAGAGTGTAACATGCTGTAACTGATAGGGTATAAATTCATACCCAATGTTGGGCATAGCTCTCAAGAAGTTAGATTTATTATATTATATAATAGATTTATTATATGAGTAACTTCAATTAACTGAAAATCATTTTGTCTATTAGCAATAATAGAATTTTTTGATTGATAGAATTTTTAAGAATGTAACTTTGTAGAAGAATATAAATATTGGACACAGGTTTAAAAAGGGGCAAAATTGGCCTCGCTGGCGGCTCAGCGGGTTGAGCACAGCTCTGTGAAGCTGTCCACAGCCTCTGCAGCATGGGTTCGATTCCCAGATGGCCAGGGAGATTCACACATGTCATGGCAGACCTCTCCTGCAACGTCTGCTGCTCCCCTCATCAGTGTATTTCGGTCGTCTGCCCGTTCTGCTCCCCGCTCTGTCTCTGGTGAATCCTCTCACCTTCCCTCACTCTGACCTGTACCCCAGCTCTTGTACAAAAATAAATAAATCTTTTTTTTTAAAAAGGGGTAAAATTATTTTCTCCCATTAGCAGTTGAGAGTCTTACATGTGGACAGAAGATGTACATACAGAAGTGAACACACCACAATACTGCTTATACTTCATGTCACTTAGAAAATGTATTAGCAAATTAATATGTTACAGTAAGACAAAAATGAGTATAAATTTCTTAAAAGTTAATTTGAAATATCACCAATCTATACTACAACCTATACTTATTTCTTTAGGGGTATCTTCCTGTTTGGTGTAAGTTGAAAATAATCACCAGAGTGAGGTGTTTAAAAACACAGTCAAATAAGTATCTATAGAGGGAGCAAGATTATTTGAAACTGAGAATTGTTTTTAAAATACTACATTACATGTTTACATTAAGAAGAAATAAATATAAAAAATAAGTTTAAATGCTTTGTTGTTGGCATGGTATTCTATCTATCTATCATCTAGTTAGCTAGCTAGCTAGCAATCATCTATCATATATTTATCTAGGCTTTCCATATATCTACCTATTTTTTAAGATATTTGAATTAGCGAAGTATGGTCAAATTTGAATGTGATTTAATTACTGCTATAAATAAAATTAAAGTTCCTTCATTTACAACTTATTAGAACATTCTACAATCTTCTTGATCTTTAGTAGAGCACTGAGTGTTATTATTGCCAGAAATATGCATTTATAAGTAAAAACAGAGAATCTGTACTAATTGCTCCACTTAAACCCGATTAGCTTTATGACTTTTTGTATCCAATCAAGTAATATTGCTTTCAACCAATTTTCATTTTTATTCCCATTTCTCAATTCTTACTCAAATTTTACTCCACATATATACATTTAAAATGTGCTCACCTGTGTATTAATCTAGTCGACTTTTTAAAATATTAAAGTAACATTGTGACTTATGGACTAGTTTCACACCTACTCAGATGTATGTCACCACAGTATACCTACCAGTAGAGCACCCAGTGTTTTACATAAAGCATTGTGCCCCCAGCCCCCTTTGTTCTCACCCCAGTTCTCCTTTCCCTTCTGGTAGCCTCAATTTTGCAGTTAGTACATTTCTAGGGTTTGTTTTTGTTTAATTTTATTTATTCTTTTATTTCTCTATATTCCACATATTAGTGAGATCATTCAATATTTGTTTTTTTCACCTGCTGATTTATTACATTTAGCATTATTAACTCCAGCTTCATTAACATAATTTTATCTTTTTGTATGGCTAAGTAGGTTTCTATCATGTATATCTACAACATCTTCTTAATCCACTCTCTGTCATGGGGCACATAGGTTTTTTCCATAACTTGGCTATTGTAAATACTGTTGCAATGAACATAGGTGCCTGCATATCCCTTTGACTTAGTGATTTTACATTCTTCAAGTGAATACTTAGGAATGGAATTATTGGATCATGTGGTAGATCTATTTTTAATATATTGTGAAATATATATACTGTTTCCCTTAAGGGAAATGAATCAGTCTACATTCTCATCAACAGTGTAAAAGGGTTCCCTTTTCTCATTCTTGCCAACATTTGTTGTTTCTGGGCTTTTTGATTGGGCCATTCTAACTTGAATGAGATGGTATCTCATTGTGGTTTTGGTTTGCATCTCCCCAATAAGTGATTTTGAACTTTTTTTTCATATGCCTGTTGACCATCTGGATGTCTTCTTTGGAGAAGTGTCTGTTGAGCTATTCTGCTTATTTTTTGGGGGTCCTTTGTTTCCTATTTTGAATTGTGTGAGTTTTCTGTAGATCTTGGATATTAGCCTCTTGTCAAATATGATCTGAAAGTATTTTCTCCCATTCAGTAGTTTGTCTTTTTGTTTTAGTGACAATTTCTTTCTCTGTGAAGAAGCCTTTTACTTTTTTCCCACTGGATTATTTTTCCTTTTGTTTTCTTTCATGCTGGGGTTGTCTCAAAAACATTCCTAAAGCCAATAATAATGAGAGTTTTGCCTTTGTTTTCTACTGTGTATTTCATGGATTCCAGTTTTATATGCGAGTTTTTAATTCATTTTGAGTTAATTTTTGTGCATGGTGTGAGAGAGTGATCTAGTTTAATTTTTCTGCATGTCAGATTTTCACAGCACCATTTGTTGAAGAGTCTTTCTTTCTCTATAGTATACTCTGGGCTCCTGGGTTTAAATCAACAGTCCATGTAGGTGTAGGGTTACTTCTGGGTTCTTAATTCAGTTCCATTTTTCTGTGTGTCTATTTTCATTCTAATATCATACTGTTTTGATTGCTATAGACTTGTAGTATAGTTTGAAGAATGATAAATCCATTCCTTTTCCTTTTTGTCAAGATTTCTTTAGCTATGTGGACTATTTTTGGTTCTATACAAATTCTAGTAATGTTTGCTCTATTTCCTTGAAAAATTTCCATGGAAACTTTGACAAGAATTTCATTCTATCTATATATTACTTAGAGTAAGGTGGATATATTTATGGTGTTTTTTTTTTTTCCCACTCCAAGAGCATGGAGTATCTTTCCATTTCCTTGTGGCCTTTTCTATTTCTTTTAACAATGTTTTATAGTTTTTATTCATTAGGTCTTTCATCTGTCTTGTTAAGCTTATTCCTAGGTATTTAATACTTTTCAATGCCACTGTAAATAAGACTGCTTTTTTTCCTTCTTTCTCTTCTAATTCATTATTTGCATGTAGGAATGCAACAGGTTTTTGTTTATTGAGTTTGTAACCATTTCACTATACTTATGTAATTTTTCTAATAGCTTTTTATTTTTTATTTTTTAAGATTTATTTACTTATTTATACAAGCACTGGGTACAGTCAGAAGCATGGGAGGGTAAGAGAATTCACTAGAGCGGGAAGCAGAGCAGGCAGACAGATGAAGTACACTGCTGAGGGGAGCAGCGGGTGGCAGGAGAGGACTGCGTGCCATGTGGGACCCTCGCCTGGCGGCTGCAGAGGCTGTGAGCAGCTTCGCAACCCAGCGCTCAACTGTTGCGCCACAGGGGAGGCCCTTTAATAGCTTTTTAGTGGAGTCTTTTCTCTGTTGCTAATAGACAATATGTATATGTATATGTGTGTATAGATAGATAGATAGATAGATAGATAGATAGATAGATATAGATGTCATCTGCAAATAATGGCACTTTTTCTTGTTCTTTCACAGTCTGGATTCATTTTATGTCTTTCCCTTGTCTAATTGCTCTAACTAGAACTTCCAGTATTATGTTGAATAGTGGTGGTGGGAATGGACATCCTTGCCATGAATCTGATCTTACAGGAAAAGCTTATGGCTTCTCACCATTGAGCATGATGCCAGCTGTGGACCTTGCATATATGGGCTTTATTATCTTAAGGTATATTCCATCTATCCCCATTTTACTGCTAGTTTTTTTTTTAATTTTAAATGGATGTCTAATACCACCTCTTCACATATTGATATGATTATGAGTTTTGTCTTTCCTTTTATTCATATGGTGAATTATATAATTGATTTGCAGATGTTGAACCATCCTTGCATCCTGTACTAAATCTCAATTAGTTAATATATATGATTCCTTTAATGTATTGCCACATTAACTTTTCCAAAATTTTCTTGAGGAATTTTGCATTTGTTTTCCCCTGGGTTTTTGGTATTCGTCTGTGGTTTTCATTTTTTGTGATGTCCTTGTCTGCTTTTAGTATAGGGCTAATGCTGGTCTCATAAAATGTGCTTGGGGATATTTCCTCTTCCTCCATTTTTTGGGAAAAGTTTGAGAAGGAGCAATGTTAATTCCTCTTTGAAGATTTCATATAACTTACTAGTAAAACCATCTGGTCCTTTGATTTATTGTTTTTTTGTTTTTTTTGGGTTTTTTGTGTGACTTTCAATTACTCTTTCAAGTCCCTTTCTCGTAATTGGTCAGTTCAGGATTTCTCTTTATTCTTGATTCAATTATAGAAGGTTGTATTCTTTTTTTTTTAAGATTTCTTTCTTTCTTTCCTTCCTTCCTTCCTTCCTTCCTTCCTTCCTTCCTTCCTTCCTTCCTTCCTTCCTTCCTTCCTTCCTTCCTTCCTTCCTTCCTTCCTTCCTTCCTTCCTTCCTTCGGTCTGCGCGCCATGTGGGACCCTCACCCGGTGGCCGGGGATCAAACCAGCGCTGCAGAGGCTGTGGGCAGCTTAGCAACCCAGAGCTCAACCGCTGCGCCACCGGGGAGGCCCAGTAGTCTATCTTCTCAATGCATTATCCCTTACGTTATATAATGTCCATTCTTTTCTCTTGTTACTTTTTCTATTTGGGAGTTCATTTTACCTGATGAAAGTATGACTGTCCCTGCTCTTGTTTGGGGGTCCATTTCATTTTAGTTTTGTCTTTCAGTCATTTACTTCAAGCATATATTTACCTTTAGGGTTCAGGTAATCTCTTGAACACAATGGAAAGTTGGGTTTTGGGTTTTGTTTCCTAACTCACCACCCACTTTGTTTTTATTATTATTATTATTAATTATTATTATTACTATTGGTGAGTTCATTCCATTTACCTTTAGCATAATTATTTATGTATAAGTACTACTGCCACTTTGTCTTCTGGTTCTAATTATTTCCTAATTTCATTTTTTGTGGATTTTCTCTGCTTTGATTTACACAGAAGTAGTCCCTTAAAGTTTCTTGTTGGTGAAGTTTAGTGTTTACAAACTTTTTCAGCATTTGTTTGTCTGGGAAGGTCTCTATTTCTTCCTCACAACTGAAACAATGTCTTGCAGAATTCTTGGCTGGCAATTTCCTTATTTATTTTTGGATACATCGTTCCATTCTCTCCTTGCTTATAGAATTTCTGCTGAGAAGGCTGATGTAAGCCCGATGGGAGTAACTTTATAACTTTATATGTAACCTGTTTTCTACTCTTTCAAGGGAGTGTGTCTCCATACTACCTCTGCCCCTCCCATTCCCAGGGCCTCTCGCTGAGCCAGCCATCTTTCCATTGAAGACCCCTACTCAGACTAGAAAACCCAGGTTCCTTTTTCTACAGACCTCAGTTCAATTCAGCATTAATCTTTTCCGCGTCAACCTTGTTGAAGTTTGCACTGGTCTTTACTGTCATTCTTATTCCTATTTGAGAGACTATCTGTCTGAACAGTGTTCCTCTGGATTGCTCCTCTAATTGCTGCAGCTAATGGAGACCAGATTCTGCAATTGCCTCTGCTGAGGCCTGCTATGTGGAAGGGTCTTTCCAGTGGAAATATCTGTTTCATTTCTTGCCAGATACTGCCAGGTCTGGGATTTTTTAAGAACTTTGCCAGATATCACTGAGTTCTGTGAGGATCTACTGCCAGTGGAGTTGTTTCCAAGACCAGTCCTGGGTTTCACTAGGGTCTGCTGGTTTTGAAAGCTGCTTCCAAAATCTACCCAAGAACTCATTGAGGTCTTCAGTGGCCCTGCTATGATGCATCTACTTCCAGGTCCCATTCCAGAACTTAATGAATTCTGCTGATGGCTGCCTCTGATTGGGTTATTTTTTGGCATTGTCCTGGGCTTTGCAGAACTTTTCTGGGGTCTACCATCTGAGAGTCTTGCCAGTTCTACTCTGCTTCTTGTGGGCCTGCTGAACTGCCAGGGCTCATCTTGTTCACCTGGGAGGGCTACCTATGTGGCCCATCCCACTGCTTGGTGGGACCTCTCTCCTCCTCCATATGTTGTTCCTATTGTATTCTGTAATTATCTGGTTTTTGTTCATGAGTTATCAGCTTTGTTTTGCTACAACCTAACTGTAAGTCTGTGGAGGAGTTGAGCCCAGTGTCATCACTCTGCCAACATCTTGCCATTCTCCCCTGACATGGCATTTTAAAAACAAATCAATATTACCTCAATAAAAATAATACAATTAAAAAATGCTTTTGTTGGCTAATTATATTTTGATATTTACCCTGAAAGTGTCTAGTATTTATTTTATTTTTAGGATCTTTCAACTAAGTCATCTAGTTAAAGATTTTTTTTAATTATTTGTTTTTATTTTTAAGATTTATTAATGCATATAAGAACTGGGGTATAAGCTAGAGTTTTGGGAGGGTGAGAGGATTCACCAGAGACAGAGTGGGAGCAGAAAAGGTGATCTACTGAAAGACACTACTGAGGGGAGCAGTGGGTGAGTCAGGAGAGGTCTGCTGCACCATGTGTGTCTGCTCCCTGGCGGGGATTGCACTAATGCTGCAGTGGCTAGCGATAGCCTGACAGGGCTAAGACTTTAACGCCTGTGCCACCAGGGAGGCCCTAATTAGAGATTTTTAAGCTCTTTTATTTATGTTATTTTTTGTGATTCAGTCTTCAATCAACACCTGATTTCTCATATTCATAAAGAAGCAGTAATATACAGAAATGGAATTTGCAGACAGACTCCAGTTATTATTTTAGTTCTAAGTGCAGTATTCTACTACATCCAACCACAATGCTACCTAGAAATGTTAAGAGATGATAAAATGGAATGATTTAATGGAATCTTCATGATTATACTCAACCTCCAGTTGGGCTTGAGAAATAGAAACAGTACATCATAACAGTAATTGGGGACTCACTAGTACATAAAATAGATAAGGCATTACAGAATTGAATATAATATATGGGAACCACATGACAAACAGATTTAATTGATAAGTTTATGAATGTATATGAAACTGTATAGATAAATACTTGACCACTATTTAGAATGTTTATTACAATAGCTTTTATTTTGAACTTTGATGTAATGAATACATAACATAGTACTTTTACTTTGTTTTGTTTTGTTTTTGCTTTGATTAAAGTGTTCCTACCACATACTAGTGCATATTGATCTTGTAATAAATCAAGTTTAGCAAATAGCACTTTAGCTTTCTTAGTGATTCTTGATGATGTAACAACTTAGATTGGAATATCAATGGTCATTTTATAAATCTAAGGTTATAAAAGATATAGGACAATAGACAGCATGACAAAAACTGAGCAAATATTATTGATGAAATGAGTTCAAGCACAAGTTCAACAACATTCCAGGGCTTGCCACCCAAAGAAGAAAAATTCAGACTGAGCTAAGATGTTTTAAGAGCAGCTTGAACAGATTGAAACAAATCTTAAATTCAAAGCTATTCTGTCTTCAAAAGCTGACTGCTAATCTTAATTCTTCAAAAATCCCTACCATAGTAATAAATACAATTATAGCCTTTGAATATTACTTTATGCCAGGCACTTTTCAAAATGTGCTAAGTACATTTCATCCCTTAAGCACAACCACTCCATGTATTCAATTCTATTATCATTTGCATATTACCAAGAGGAAAAGGCAACATGGAGAGATTATGTGATTTGTGACCAAACTATTATATCGTAGTTCTGGGATTTGGTTCAGATCAGACAGTTCAACTTGGGAATTTGGATTCAACTACTACAATTTATTTGTAAGGAATCTAGTTTCCTAGCACATGGTAGGAAACTATTATTATTCTTTTTTTTTTTTTTTAAAGATTTATTTATTTATTTATACATGCACTGGGTACAGTCAGAAGCGCGGGAGGGTGAGAGAATTCACCAGAGCCAGAGAGGGGAGCAGAGCAGGCAGAAGGACCGAAGTACACTGCTGAGGGGAGCAGCGGGCGGCAGGAGAGGTCTGCGCGCCATGCGGGACCCTCCTCCGGTGGCCAGGGAGCAGCCAGGGATCGAACCGGTGCTGCAGAGGCTGCGGGCAGCTTCGCAACCCAGCGCTCAACCGCTGCGCCACCGGGGAGGCCCAACTATTATTATTCTTTCCTCCAGTAAGTGCCCTTTTAGAAATAAAACTTCTGTCACATTTATTATCCAATTTTCTCATGAATCAAATATTTTATTTTCATTGGTGAGGTGAATAATAATGTGGTTTCTATTTATTTCATATTGGAGATAGAATTATTAAACTATCAAGAATAACTTTTATCTAGCTCAAATTATCTTAAGTAAATATAGTAATTTGTTATAAGGATACTAGAAACTTGACAGGAATGCAGTTTAAGTTCAGTGACAATTGGAACAATAATTTTACTCAAAAGGATACTATTTTCAAATCATGTTAATGTGTCAGCTCTGTTTGTTGTTCTCTTCTTATACTCCACCTTGGTGAATGAATCTGTCACATAACCTAGCAATTCCCCTCCCCAGAATCTACCCAAAGAATGTTAGAACATAGATAATTAGAGCACTAATTTGAAAGGAAACCTCTACTCCCATGCTTAAAGCAGCACTATTTACAATAGCCAGGATAGGGAAATGACCAAAATATCCCAGAATAGATGAGTGGCTCAAGAAGATGTGTTATATATACACAATGGACTGCAACTCAGCAATAAAAAAGACAAACTCATGCCATTTGCAGCAACATGTATGGAAATGGAAGGGTTTATCTTATTTGAAATAAACCAGATGAAGAAAGCTCAATACTAGATGGTTTCACTTATATGTGGAATATAGCAAAATCAAACAAAGGATCAAAGACAAACTTTAAAACTGATCCTTTAGGGCCTTCCCTGATGGCACAGGCAGTTGAGCGCCATGCTATGAAGCTGTCTGCAGCCTCTGTAGCGCCAGTTTGATCCCTGGCCGCTGGTGAGGGTCCCACATGGCGAGTACACCTCTCCTGCCGTGCCCGCTGCTCCCCTCAGCAGTGTATTTAGTCAGTCTGCCTGTTCTGTTCCCCACTCTGTCTCTGGTGAATCCTCTCACCCTCCCACGCCTCTGGCCTGTACCCCAGTTCTTGTATAAATAAATAAATAAATCTTAAAAAAAACTGATCCTTTAAAGCTGACCATAGAGCTGAAGCATTTAGGAGGAGAGGGAAAGAGCAACAAAAAGGGGGGGGGGTGAAAACAAGGTGGTGGGAAAAGGCACAGTGGACTATGTTGAAAGAATTGGGGTGCTTTGGTTTTGGTAGAACTATGGTGACCACCTCTGAAGGCCGAAATCTTATATTGTTTAAAAATTAATGAGGATGTAAAATTTCATTCTCCTTCAAAGGAAAATGAATTAATAGCTGTCTTTGACTATATGTATATGGAATTCAATTCATCTATTTCATTTTGCCTAAATAATATGATTTGACTTTGGAGATAAATTATATTAGTAACAGAACATATTTAATTTTTTAAAATATCTATTTGATTTCAATGATCTAAACTTCCAAATATTTCTCCATAAGTTATATTTCAGAGACAACCATGGAATAGTTATGAGTATCTTCCTGTTCCTAAGACTGTCATTGGAGTATGTATTACGTAAATCAGAATTTTTATTTTTCCTCAACTATGTCTAATTTTGTTAAAGGAACAAAAATAAATCATGATTATAGTCAAGTATGTCAAATAAATGAAAAAAACAGTATGAAATGGAAACACAATTAAAAATATTTTTCATTGGCAGACATTAATATTTTATCTAAATTTTATAGGAACCCCCTGAGAATTGTTCCCCATTTAACTGACACTCAGGTTTTCTGAGGTGAAGTGATTTGCAAGAAGTCATCTAATTAGAAGTGTTAGAGTTGGTCCTTTAACAACTTGTCTTCTACATCTAGATTCATAGTTCTGTGATACTTTAAGCAATAAATGGGTCCAGAAGTCAGGAAACAAGGGTCTTTAAAAAATAAATAAATAATGAATTAATGGAGCAAGAAATTGAGTAGCATATAGATTATTAGAAGTAACAAAAAACAGATTTGGCATATTATTTTACAAAAATAATACGCAAAAGCATTATTTTAGAGAATAGTCTGTTTTTCACACATTTGTATCTAGACCCTGGAGAACAGCAGGGAATAAGATGGAGAGAAATTTTGGTGAAGTGTGTCTAGGTTCTTCAGAAATAAGACCTGACAGGACAAGTTAAAGTAACTAGAGTGGCAAAGATAAGGTAGACTAATAAAGTCAGTGATGCTCAGGAATCAGCTTAAGAATTTAAACAAATCATTGATAAAGAAGTAAAAAATCAACAGTATAAAAAGGCATACAATTTACCAACTATGTGGGAAACTATTGTAGATGGTAAAAATATGAATTATAAGAGGGCTTCCGGAAGGCAGATTTTTAGTGAAAGTAGCCAAAGCATCATGCTCTCTGTGAGAAGTTGTATGCAGGCAAGAATGAATGAATGACCCAGGTCTGCCACAGGATTTGAATAGAGTTTGCCTGAAAGATTAGTAGTATACCTCTTATTAGACCCTTGTTTTGCTCCTCCATAATTTTCCTTGTAGTCCAACACATCTTTTGGGGAAAACAAAACAACAACAACGACAAAAATGCCAAAAACAAACCATTTATATGGTTGATCACTTTTCCTTTTGGCATAGGAATGGCTATGTAATCTTAGCTTGTTTTAGCAGAGTCCTATATCAACCTGGCAACAGATAGTGGTTCAAGAATCGGGCACATAATCCAAATGGACCAATAAAACCTTCCCAAGCCTTTTGTTAAAACGTTCTGCAAATGCATTTTTTTTTCTCTCTGGATTGCTACCTTTAAGGAGTATAATTATTGTTATTTTTAAACTTTTTATTAATATTTATTTTTATACAAGAGCTGGGGTACAGGCCAGAGGCGCGGGAGGGTGAGAGAATTCCCCAGAGACAGAGTGGGGAGCAAAACATGTAGATGGACAGAAATACATTGCTGAGGGGAGCTGCGGGCGAGACAGGAGAGGTCTGCCACGCCATGTGGGATTCTCGCTGGCTGGCCAGGATGGAACCTGCGCTGCCCCACTGGGGAGGTCCTATTATTGTTATTTTGATTATATTTTTTATTTGATTACATTGTTATTCATTTTTGTACAATATTTGATTCCCCCCCTTGGGTGTAGTCCCAATACATCTCCCACCACTACGTCACCTGTGAACTGTCACCATAGTCCCTTGTACTCTTGCCTCCTCTGTTTTGACTTCTCTCCCTCCCACTCCCTTGGTGTGTGCCTCAGATTTATAGTTTGCCTGCAGGTTTTTTTCACTTTTTTGATACTTTGCTTGATTTTCTTTAAGGGCTATTATAAGCCAGTTTTTTGAGAGGGTCCACCTAAGGAAAGCCAAGAAATAGGAAAACAGAGCCTAAGAGGTAGAGAGTTCCTAAGGAAATAGTTTGCCTTTCTGTATCTTACGATGTCCAAGGCAGATTTTCTCCTTTCTTACTTAAGGCAATGAATATATTCCCGGTTTTGCTTAAACTGGTTTGAACTGAGTTTCTGTCATTTGTAACTTTAGGGTTGACCCGTACATTTAGTATATGCATACAGTTTCACTTAAACAGGTAGAGTTTAGATTCTATGTGTTCCGTAATTTTAAGCTATTGAAATTTTGTCAGAAGATTAATCCTAATTATGTTGGGATTAGAAACTAAGATAAATTAGACCATATGGGATGTAATATAATAATTTATATGAAAATGAATAATGAAAAAAACCCCACATTTAAAGTTTAAACAGGAAATAAAGTTTTTCAAGAATTTCTTATAACTTATATTGTAGCTATTTGGCTATTATAGTTATTTAATTTTTTTCTATTCCCTATGCACAAATAATATGTTGATTTAATAAAATGAATTACATGTATATATACATTACAATGGAAAAGGGTGGGGAATCAGTTTTATGATTGCTCCTGTAGTGCCAAAGAGATTGTACTATTATCTAAATTTGCTTTATTATTTGCACAGCAATCTAATAGGAAAAAAAAAAATTGCTTCTCCACTTTATAAAGAAATTAACAGTGAAGTAGGATGAGTGATTTCCAAAGACATGCAGAGTTGTGATCTGAACCCAGTTCTTTTGATCTTTCTTTTGTATGATGCTGCCTCTGTGTTCCTACCACCTACTTAGGTATGGCGTCTGAAATGAAGCATCACATTTGATAGGATATTTTTGCTTCAGTATTGATTCCAAATTTTGAGAACTTATCTCTGATGGATGAACTTTATTGGTGGTCCTTATTTGAGAAGTACAACATACTTCAAAGGAATCACAAGTATTTAATCTTTCCTCTCTGTTTAGAAAACCCTGATATTTTTTTTCTCCCTGAAGAACTTTAGTACCAGAACCAGAAGGCTGTCTAAAGAATCAACATTTCCTCAGGTATGTGTTACTTTATAACCATTTCAAACAAGAGGCCATTCCAACTGACAGTAGCTTCAAAAAAAATGTGTTTCTGGTAAATTAAAGGAGGGCAACTGATCACTGAAGGTAAACAGGTGATGAAATATGTCATTAGTACCTCATTTGTAATTCATTTCTCCTGAAGTAGTTGACAAAGAATCAAGAATTGAGTTGTGGATTGCTCAGAAGTGCAGGCTCTGAGGTCACTTGAGCAGATTCATTATAACCCAGTGTAAAGCACAGCCTGTCTCTGTGTCAATTAACAGCGCTTGATAACAGATATTATGTCAGGTCTGTTTTTTCTCAAGATGCAGCCACACATTTTAAAATCATTAAGAGTGCAAGAATGAGCTACAAGGCCTTAGGGGGTTCAGTTCACTTGTTAGGTACCATTATGACTTAAAGATATGTAACTGTGTAGGATGACAGATGTTAACTAGTCTTACTGTGGTGATAGTTTTTCAGTAGATACAAATATCAAATCTTTATGCTGTACACCTGAAACTATTTTAGTATTATATCCATAAAAATAAAAATAAAAATAAAAGTTTTTTTTTTTTTTTAAAGATACCAGCCCAGGATTTGAAGAAAGCAATGTGGGGGAGAAGATGGTAGGGAATTAATGAAAATACAAAACTGAATACTTCTCGAATGATAGCTAAGTAAACCATTATTTATTGCCTTAGGAACCATTTAAGATTGGTAATATATGGGGGATCCACGTAACCCTAGTAATCACTCCTGCTGTCTGGTGATTACCTATCACTAGAGAGTAAGCCAGACTCAAGGTTCAGTCTAGCCTGAGAAGTTTTATTGAAATAACCTAATTTCTACTGGCTTTTGTTGGAGCATGGAAATGTTCATTCTTCTTTCAGAAATCATGTACATGCTTTCCAGTCGTCTTTTACATTCTGGCCTTTGTGGGAATACTTTGTCTTAAGTTGGTGAGAATTCCATACACAAAACCTTTATTCTGGAAACTGTCTCCACACTTAAGAAATAGATCCTATTCTGGTCTTTAGATAGATGTGCAAATACTTTAAATAGATGTGATGATGCCCTATACACCATAAATACATTAAAATGAAAAAAAACCTGTAAAACATATTTCTTAAAAAAATTAAATGTGAGAAAAGACACTCTCTTCTGAATGGGCTTATTCTCTTGGATGAAGCTGTTCAGGCTGTTTGTTGAAAACACCCACCTTGCAGACATTTCACTGAATGACTCAGTCCTGTTGTTTTCAAAATTCCCCTTACTTCATTGGGGGCTCCATATATGGAGCAGGTTTAGAAAAAGTTAGCTCCTCTTTTCATTCCGTGAATAAGCTGAAAAGGGAAAGTTTCTCTTTATGCATTTTCAACTCTCTCCTCCCGCCAACATTCTGACTAGAGCATGCCCTGGAATCACGACTTGCGCATGTGTGGTAACAGCATTGCCAGGATTGTCCCCATTTGAAAACAGGGCTCCGTTGGAGTTGGTGTGTGAAGCTTATATTTACCTCAACTCAATTTTTTAAAAGAACATTTTCCACAGAGCCCTGTTTTTCTATAAGCCTTTTCAATGAGCTAATCACTTGGAGAATGCTGACAAGAATCTATTATCATCACAGATTTATCACAAAGGGAAAAAAATCCATTTCAGAATTCATAATATGTGCTAATAAATTGAATTAATAAAATTTTTGCTTTCTTAAAGGATTCTTCATGGTTATTCTTTGCAAATCTAAGCACAGGGAAGATTTAACATAATTTACTCCTTACTGCAGGGTGCAAGAAATCCAAACAACCTATAAATGATAACCTCGCTGTGTAGGGTAAGGGCATAAACACAATCTCTGATTTATTCATTTGCCTGATAGCTTTCTTAGTGTATATGATGAGTCTGCATTACTTTTAACCTGGTTTACACACACACACCCACACACACACACACACACTCACAAGCACAAACACACATAATTCCACTAGATTACAGAGAAAGCATATATCTTGCCTGAAAGAAAATGCATCTGAAGAGGTGTGATCCTGTATCTCTGAATCATGTGCAGTGCTATTAACTGATGTTACCTCAATAGAAAAAATAAATGCATGACCTCACTTTTATGAGAATAAAACTTTAAAATTCTATAGGTATATTCTATTTTCCTTGTCATCATCCATAGCTATGACAGATATTTATTAGTAAATGAGAGCTAGATTTTGGAAATGAGTCATTTTTCACAATCACTTGAGAAGATCAAGAAATTATCATCATTGCCATTTTTTATTCCTGTAATTGTTCAACTAGTAGTACATTGTGTCCTGAAAAACAGCTTCAGGCCCATTTCTGATTTTGTTAAGCCATAAACTTTTCACTGGCAAGCCTCCCATGTCAACAACTAATGAATACATGAAGTATTTTTGAAAAGAAACTATTTGCATAATGGGAAGAGAGTATTTCCCTGTGAATAGAGTATTTCTTAAAAATAATAAAATTGATGATAAATTATTTTATGTTAAGCAACTTAAAATGTTTTATAATTTTAGAGATTTTTTCAACTCTCACCTCTCATCTTTTATCAATGATGTTAGAATCAGAATACAAAAACACTGTTTTATAAAATGAAGGAAGGATTATTTTACACAAGTTCAACCTTATAAAGTAATGAGTTTACATAAAAATCTCCAGACTACTCTTCATTATAACATAACATTCTAAAAATATTTCATCTGAGTCAAAATAATTTAGTAAGAGAAGGCATTTGTATATAGTATTTATTTTAGAATAGATTTAATTTTACAGAAAAGTTATGTAAAAAGTGGCAACTCTATGTACCCCATCCTCATTTTCCCCTATTTTTAACACACTGTTGGACAATGGACTGCTTAATGAATCAATATTGGCACATTATTATTAATTAAAGTCTATAGTTCATTTAGACTTCCCTAGTTTTTGCCAACTGTTTTGTTTCAGGATCCCATCCTGGTTTGCACATTATATTTAATTATTATATCCTTTTATGTTTTTCTAGACTATGACAATTTCTCAGATGTGAGAATGCATCCTTAAATGTGCAATCTTAGTTTTCCTTCTTGTTTGCATTAACTACTATAGATTTAAGTAGTTTTGTTTGTAGAAGTAGAGTTGATTGTGGACAAAGATGGGAAGAGTTAATTCACTTCTTATTATGAAATCAATTGGGTGGATTAGCTAATATCTTTTTTTGAAAAAAAAAAACTTTTTAAAATTGGAAAGAATTCTAAATTAAGAGTACACCTGATGAATAATTTCCAATGTCAAATGGATATCACCTTACACCTCAATGATAGTTCGGCTCTCCATTACTGGGGTGAAGATAAGACTGTTTATTCACTTATGCATTGACTATTTTCAAGGCAATGTCTTACATGTCATTTTTCTGCCTTACAAGATAAAATGAAACAGTCTGTGACCATTTTCTATTTAAACATATCAGGTTTAGTTATTATACAAATAAATATACCAAGTGTATATAAACTCCCAAATACATTTATTTAAATTGTTCAAGGCAATTCTGAACTATCTAAACTGGTATCATTCCTTTTACTTCACAGAGGAGTTATGATTCTGAGAAATACCAAATGATGTTATGTTCTCAAGTGGGAGGTATTAGGGCAATAACACTGATTAAAGTGGTATTTTATATCATATTTGTTTACATGGTGCTATTTATTTAGTCGTTTGAAATGATTAAAAAAAACTCTTCTTCCTATGTAAATCTTATTTTTCAATTACAAAAGAGCACAGGGATGTCACATATACAGGGCACATAATTTTCTAAGGAAGAACAATTGAGTACCAAAGAGGAAATGGCATCTCCTTTTTATTTATTTTTGCATTTAGTCTTCTCATTTTTATTTAATTTTGCATTTAATCTTAAGATAGTGCCAAGTAATTTGGTTATTTACTGAGTTAGGTTTCTTTTCAGTGGATAGTTCAGATTTATAGGCATAAACAACTATGGTAATATAAAAAAACATTCCTTAATTTCAATGTAGAAACATTACTTCTCTACATTATCATACCTTTAAAGCAACATAGAATCATGGATTTTAAGGCTTTGCTGTTCCTGAAGTCAGAGAGCAACTTTGGGTTGTCATAGAAATTTTATAAGTGAATACAAAGCACAGGGAAATGTATCCAGGGATTCCATATGTCCTTTCAGTCAGTCACTACTATTGAACAAATAGTTGTCTTGGGAGCCGTATTTGGCACTGGGGGCATTGTGGAGAGAGATGCACTTCCTGCGGACAGTGAGAAAAGAAAAGCAGTAAGACTAGAATGTTAGGCTAAAACAGTGTGTACAGAAGAGAACCTGAGAAGTAGTAATTGTAAACTCAGTGGGCTCCTCAGTAATTGTAAACTGTAGCTGATTTGAGAAATGGGAAAAGAGATTCTACCATTAGGGGTCAGAAAACAATTCAAGTTGCACAGAAGCAGGGAGATTAAACAGCTCAGGTTCAACCCTGGAAACATCTACCTCTGCCTTCTTTGGAGAATGTTT
This sequence comes from Talpa occidentalis, assembly GCF_014898055.3. NCBI lineage: Eukaryota > Metazoa > Chordata > Mammalia > Eulipotyphla > Talpidae > Talpa > Talpa occidentalis. The sequence continues at coordinate 62,610,044 of NW_023604861.1, forward strand.
ACACATATGTTCTATGTTTATAAATTACATCAGAAAATAGAACAGAAGGGCATAGGAAATGTTTGAATCGGTCAAAGGAAGAAACTCAGGGAGTTATATTGATATTTCATTCAGTCTTTTTACCTCTGACTTGTTGAATCATTCTAACTCACACAAAATCTGATTTAGGATTAACATTTTTTATTCCAATGAAATTTACATTTCAAAGAAAATAATACATGTATATTCAAATGATAATGATTAAATAATTTATTTTCTAACAATTTATATACATGTAAAAGCCATTCTTAATTTTATGATAGTTTCTTAAATATGCTTCTTTTAGAAATTAAAATCAGTATCATACCTTAACTATAGACAATTAGTTTCTTACTCTGATTCCCTCTGACAATACAGTGGATACATTATGATAAGCTAGTATCTGAAGCTGAACAATATTTATTTATTTATTTATTTTCAGCATTCAAGTTTTAATTTCAAGCACAAACATAAGCAAAATCGTAATTTTCTTTGAATACATTCTGCGTTATACAATCTAAGAACTACTCTGCTTTAGTTCTTTTTCTCTTAATATTTTATTTTATATAATTCTTACATCATTTTTTATTTTTGCACAATGTATGCATTTTCTTTTGGTTATAGTCCCCATACATTGCACCTCCCCTTGTTTTGAGCCTAATCCTTCCTCTCCCCCACCTCCCCCATAGTGTGTCTCTGGCTTATAGTTGCTTGTTGATTTTGATTTTTACTTTGTATTAATTAGTCTTTTTCCTGGTCCCTTATTTAGGTTTTCTAAATTCCTGCTATGAGTGAGACTGTCTGGTATTTTTCTTTTTCTTTCTGACTTATTTCGCTGAGCATGATCCCTTCCAGTGCCATCCATGTTGCTGCAAATTGCATGTGTTTATCTTTTCTGATTGCTGAGTAATATTCCATTGTGCATACTTACCACATCTTCTTGATCCAGTCATCTATTTTTGGGCATTTGGGTTGTTTCCATAGCTTAGCTATTGTAAATAGTGCTGCTATAAACATAGGGTTGCAGGTACCCTTTGGCATTAACGCTTCTGTGTCATTTGGGTAAATACCTCGGAATGGAATTGCTGGATCATATGTAAGCTCTATCTTTAGTAGGTCAAGAAATCTCCACACAGATCTCCATTGTGGTTGGACCAGTTTGCACTCCCACCAACAGTGCAGGAGAGTTCCTTTTTCTCTGCAACCTCGCCAACATTTGTTGTTGCTAGTTTTTTAATATGTGCCATTCTCACTGTTGTGAGATGGTATTTCATTGTAGTTTTGATTTGCATTTCCCTGATTACAAGTGATGTTGAACATTTTTTCATATGCCTGTTAGCCATTTGCATTTCCTCTTCAGAGAAGTTTCTTTAGCTCTTTGTAGATTTTTGTGAGCAGTCCTTATCATTAGTGTTGTGTACAATTTTTTCTTCCAGTCGGTGGGGTTTCTCTTTGTTATGGTTATTGTCTCTTTTGCTGTGCAGAAGCTCTTTATTTATTTATTTTTTTTCTTTTTTTTTTTTTTAAAATATTAAATTTTATTTTTATATTCCCCCATACAATTGCAAACGCCCCATTCTGACCCCAATCCTTCCCCTCCCGCCCCCCCACCCCCCAAAAAGTGTCTCTGGTTCATAGTTTTTTTGTTGATTTTGATTTTCACTTTCTTATATTCATTTTCCTGGTCCCTTATTTAAGTTTTCTAGATTCCTGCTATGAGTGAGACCATCCGGTATTTTTTCTTTTTCTTTTTGGCTTATTTCGCTGAGCATATGATCCCTTCCAGTGCCATCCATGTTGCTGCAAATTGCATGTGTTTATCTTTTTTGAATGCTGAGTAATATTCCATGGTATATATGTACCACATCCTCTTGATCCAGTCATCTATTTTTGGCATTTGGTTGTTTCCAAAGCTTAGCTATTGTAAACAGTGCTGCTATAAACATAGGAGTGCAGGTGCTCTTTGGAATTGATGTTTTCTGTGTCCTTTGGGTAAATACCTAGGAGTGGAATTGCTGGATCATATGGAAGCTCTATGTTTAGTAGGTCCAGAAATCTCCACACAGCTCTCCATAGTGGTTGGACCAGTTTGCACTCCACCAACAGTGCACAAGAGTTCCTTTTTCTCCACATCCTCGCCAACATTTGTTGTTGCTAGTTTTTTTAATATGTGCCATTCTCACTGGTGTGAGATGTATCTCATGGTAGTTTTGATTTTGCATTCCCTGATTTACAAGTGATGTTGAACATTTTTTCATATGTCTGTTGGCATTTGCATTTCCTCTTCAGAGAAGTTTCTTTTTAGCTCTTCTGCCCATTTTTTGACTGGATTATTTTCTTTGTTGTTGCTGAGTCTCATCAGCTCTTTGCAGATTTTTGTGATCAGTCCTTATCATTAGTGTTGGGTGCAAAAATGTTCTCCCAGTTGGTGGGGTTTCTCTTTGTTTTTTTTATTGTCTCTTTTGCTGTGCAGAAGCTCTTTAATTTGATGTAGTCCCAGCTGTTTATCTTTCTCTTCACTATCACCTTGCTGGGTGATGTGTTGTAAAGATATCTTGATGTGCAAATCCCGTAGTGTTCGCCTATATTTCCTTCTATGTATTTAATGGTTTCAGGTCTTATGTCTAGTTCTTTAATCCATTTTGAGTTGATTTTTGTGTATGGTGTGAGGTAGTGGTCAAGCTTCATTCTTTTGCATGTAGCGACCAGTTTTCCCAGCACCATTTATTGAACAAACTTTCTTTCTTTGCTCCAATGCATAGTCTTGCTCCTTTGTCAAAGATTAGTTGACCATAAATCTGTGGGTTATTTCTGGATTTTCTATTCGATTCCATTGGTCTGTATGTCTGTTCTTGTTCCAATACCATGCAGTTTTGATGATTATGGCTTTTGTAGTATAGTTTGAAGTCTGGGAGTGTGATGTCCATTTCCTTCTTTTTTTTTCAGTAGAGCTTTGGCTATTCGGGGTTTGGTGATTCCATATGAATTTCATCAAATTGTTCTATTTCTTTGAAGAATGCCATTGAGATTTTGATTGGAATATAGCATTGAATCTGTATATTGCTTTTGTAGGATGGCCATTTTAATAATGTTATTCTTCCAATCCATGAGCAGGGATGTCTTTCATTTCTTTGTGTCTTCTTCTATTTCTTTTAACAGTGTTTATAGTTTTCTTTGTATAGGTCCTTTACCTTCTTTTGTTAGATTTATTCCCAATATTTGATTTTTTTTGTTTCGATAATAAAAGGGTGGTTTTTTTGATTTTCTTCTTCTTCAGATTTATTGTTTGTGTATAGGAAGGCTACTGACTTTTGCGTGTTGATTTTGTATCCTGCCACTTTACTGAATTGATTGATGAGTTGAATTAGTTTTTCTGTGGAGATTTTGGGGTTCTCTATGTATATTATCATATCATCTGCAAATAGTGATAGTTTGACTTCTTCTTTTCCTATTTGGATTCCTTGGATGTCTTTCTCTTGTCTTATTGCTCTGGCTAGGACTTCCAGTATTATATTGAAAAGCAGTGTGAGAGTGGACATCCTTGTCTTGTTCCAGATTTAATGGAATTGCTTTCAGCTTTTCACCATTGAGAAATGATACTGGCTGTTGGCTTGTCATAGATGGCCTTTTGATGTTGATGTTGAGGTATGTTCCTTGTATCCCAGAATTTCAAGGGCTTTTATCATGAATGGGTGTTGCACTTTGTCGAAAGCTTTCTCAGCATCTATTGATATTATCATATGGTTTTAATATTTCTTTTTGTTGATGTGTTGGATAACGTTGATTGATTTTCGGGATGTTAAACCATCCTTGTGCCCCTGGAATGAATCCAACTTGGTCGTGGTGAATTATCTTATGGATACATTGTTGGATTCTGATAGCTTAAAATTTTATTGAGGATTTTTGCATCAGTGTTCATTAGGGAGATTGGCCTATAGTTTTCCTTTTTTGTGTTGTCCTTATTCGTTTTTGGTATTAGTGTAATATTGGCTTCATAGAACGTGTTGGTATTGTCCCTTCCTTCTCAATTTTTTGGAAGTTTTGTGAAGGATAGGCACTATTCGTCTCTGAATGTTTGGTAGAATTCATTTGTAAATCCATCAGGTCCTGGGCTTTTGTTTTTGGGGAGGTTTTTAATTACCATTTCAATTTTCGCTGCTTGTAATTGGTCTGTTTAGGTGTTCTATTTCTTCTTTATCTAGCTTTGGGTGATTGTAGAGTTGTAGGAATTTTGTCCATCTCCTCTAGATTGTTGAACTTGTTTCCATATAACTGTTCATAGTAGTTACTGATTATTCTTTTGATTTCTGCTGTGTCCGTTGTGATTTCTCCTCTTTCATTTATGATTCTGTGTATTTGTGCTTTCTCCCTTTTTTCCTTTGTGAGCCTGGCTAGGGGTTTGTCTATTTTATTTATTTTTCAAAGAACCAGCTCTTGGTTTCATTGATCTTTTGGATTGTTTTTTTAGTTTCAATTTCATTTATTTCTGCTTTGGTTTTTATTATTTCTTTTCTCTACTGGTTCTGGTTTTTTTTGTTTGTCTTTTTCTAGATCTTTGAGCTTCGAGATTAGGTTGTTTCTTTGAGTCTTTCTTGTTTTTTGATGTGAGCTTCCTATTGCTTATATATTTTCCTCTTATTACTGCTTTTGCTGCATCCCATACATTTAGGATATTGGTGTCCTCCCTTGTCATTCAATT